>NW_027551567.1:3979350-4133969 GCF_008692635.1 Crocuta crocuta
CTCTCTCTCTCTCTCTCTCTCTCTCCCCCCCTCGCTGTCTCTCTGTCTCTCTCTCTGTCTCTCTCTGTGTCTCTCTCTCTCTCACACACACACACACACACACACACACACACACACACTGCAACTGACTTGGTTTAGATTTATCATTTCTTGCCTAGACTATTGTAACAGTCCCCTAACAGATCTTCCTGCTTCTAGACAAGGAGCATAGAACCTACTGTGTTTTAAGCCAAGGATTTAAGATGAGAAGGTGGATGGTAGGAAGAGGCTTGAGAGAGAAAGTTAATATTTTTCTCTAGGAAAGTAAATCCTTCTGAACACAAAGGAAGTAGCCAACCTTGCTAGAGAATTTCTCCATCATAGACCAAACTGTAAAGTGCAATGATGATAACAAACTGGCTAATGAGAAACAGCAGCTGTAAAAAAAGATTCAGTCTTAACAGCCTCTTAGTAGAGAGCATTTTCTAAAGAGGACTATTTACCTAATGTACCTGCTCTGGGAACCAGCATCTAGTTATTGAAATAAAACTCACTTTTATATAAGCAACATATATGTGTTACAGAAATTTGTGATGATAAAAATTCAAAAGGAGAAGTAAAAATTATCCGTCATCTCACAACTCTAATAATCACTGGCAAATTTTCTTCCATATTCCTCCCTCCAGTTCCTACCCCACCCGATACACATTCATATAGATATATGAAATAATGCTCTGCCTTTGTGTGTGTGTGTTTAATTTTACTTAATAATAATTACATTGTAGTTATCTAGCCAGGCTATGAGGTTATCTTTGAAAACATTTCTGAAATTATAGATATGCTATTATTGCTAGAAATTTGGACTTCCCCCTGTAATAAACAGTGCTGCAATGACTTCTTTTTTTGTGTTAATTATTTTCTTGAGATAACTCCTCAAAGTGTAATTGAGTCAAATGCCAAATATTTCATGGATTTTTATACAAATGGGAAAACTGATCTCCAGAAATAACGTATTCATGTGCACAACCACCAACCATAACAAGGGTTCCAGATTCTTTTTTTTTTTTTTTATTTTTTAACGTTTTTTAAATTTTTTTCTGAGAGAGAGAGAGATAGCGTGAGCAGGGAAGGGTCAGAGAGAGAGAGAGATACAAAATCTGAAACAGGCTCCAGGCTCTGAGCTAGCTGTCAGCACAAAGCCCGATGCGGGGCTCGAACCCACTAACCGCGAGATGATGACCTGAGCCAAAGTCGGACGCTTAACCAACTAACCCACCCAGGCGCCCCAACAAGGGTTCCAGATTCTTATAAAAATGGTTTACTTCATCCAGTTTAGGTAATTTTTTTTTCTAAGAGTGCCCAAAGTATTCAAATATTCTACCTGGCCTTTAAACCCTGCATAGCTAAAAGTATGAAGGTGGAAAAATGCATAACAAATTTTAACATATTTCACTAGTGGAATTTAAACAGCATTAACTTATGAATAGAATAAATAATTCTCTAACCATCATGAGCTATTTCAAGAAGATAGTAACTGAAACATGAGATTATTTGAGTGGTATAAAATTTTAAAGTTAATGAATGTCTATTAAGTAAAGTAGGTAAGATTTTTAAAAAATTATTGCAAAGTAAAAAATTATAATGCTACATTAAACATCATAAGGATGCACTAGAGCAAAAAAATTCTTATATTCAATTGACCTTCACTCCTTTGCTTTGTGGATTGTCTGCTCTGAGGATCATATAAAGTAAAATTTTAAAACATTTTTAAATGGCTTCTATTCCTGTCCAGCACAATGATTATCATCTTTGTCACCTAGTTAACAAATGCTCGGACAATCCAAACTCATTTTGGTGCCACAGTAGGCAAAATGCAATTAGGTAGGAAAATTTACTACTGAATCCATCATGGAACAAAGTCCCCAAACACATATAAATGACTTTTGATTATCCACTACTTTGCATTCTCTCATTAGCAGAGACAATTGAAGCTGAATAAAAACATAATTTTATTTGTGAACTCAGAGTAATCTCTCCTAGTCATGATGTCTTCCTTTCAGAGGTTAGAGAGTTCAATGTGAGTTTTATAATCTGAAAAGATTTTTTTTTTAATGTTTTATTTATTTCTAGGAGAGAGAGAGACAGCGTGAGCAGGGGAGGGTCAGAGAGAGAGAGGGAGTCACAGACTGAAACAGGCTCCAGGCTCTGAGCTGGCAGTCAGCACAGAGCCTGATGCGGGGCTCGAACCCACGCATTAGGTCGTGAGATCACGACCTAAGCGAAAGTCGGACGCTTAACCGACTAAGCCACCCAGGCGCCCCTATAATCTGAAAAGATTTTGAAGAGCATTGAGCCTATATAAGAAAAAGAGTGAAATAATCAGATCTAAGAATAAGTATTTGATATGTGTAGTTATCGTTATCATGGTGTGGGTGTTCCAGTAAACCTTTATTTATATAAAAAGAAAAGGCAGGGGGCCAGATTTGGCTCATGGAGTGTGATTTGCCAAACCCTTCCCTTGAGGATACTCTGGAGATGAGCTGGCTGCCCAAGGCGACAATGGCCCAGTCTGCTCCCCTGAAAGATGAAAATCACTCTAGGGCCTGGTGCTACACTGACAACTGTGCATGTGAGCCCAATGGTATTTGGGAGTTTCTGACTGAGTAGTGGACATAGAAGACTGAATGCGAGAGCTGTGCTGGAGTAGATCGAGCCTTCCTCATAAGAAGCACCAATGTGAGCATAGCATCACGTATAGAGAAGTTGAATCACTATGTTACATACTTGATAGTAACGTAACATTGTGAGTCAGCTGTACTGTAAAAAAAATTTAAAAAAGAAAGAAGCACCAGTTGCTTAATTACAGATCAGGCCTAATTTCCCCTCCCTTCCCTCTCCTCTACACACACACACACACACACACACACACACACACACACACAGAAATTTAGTTACTAGGACAAAGAGCTACAAAAGCTGGGGAGTGAAGGAAAATGTCTACAACACGGGTAAAAGCATTAAGAGACTAGATTGCTAGAGTCTAAAGTACAGAATCCTGCAGAGACACATAAGAGGGATATCTGACTCAGTTTCGGCCAGGTCAGGGAAGAAGACCAGGAAAACAATGTGTAAGCTGAAACCTGAAAGAAAAGTTAAGGGGAATATACCCTGGGCTAGATAGGTAGGCAGAAGCCAGATAAGACAGGTGCGAGAGTGCACATGGTGGAGTCTGGACTTTATCATGAAGGCAACTGGCATATGTCTCTTCCTAATACCCTTTGTGTCATTCAGGCATTTGTTTCCTATTTCCCCGCTTATATTTTAATCTCAACGTTTCATTGTTGCAGTTTGGATTATGTACTAAGGACTGATTTTCATTATTATGAGAAGAATTCCCAAAAATCAACCAGTAAAGCAACAACTACTCCAAAAGAAAAACTGAGATGGTATAAATAGAGTGCACAGAAAAGGAAATACTGATGTTTTTTAAACCCTGAAAAAATGTTCAAAAAGCTTAATAATTATAAGGAAGGCAAATGAAACTGTCATGGGATCTTATTTTTCACTTATCAGATTATCAAAGATCACAAATTTTGATAACATTGTGTTAGTGACAGTGGGGAAATCAGCGCTCCTATACATTGCTGCTGGGAATTTTAATCAGTATAGATTTTTCAGAGGAGAATTTGGCAACAGCTGTCAAAATTAGCAATTCAAATATACTTTGGCCCAGCAAGTGCCTTATAGGAAATTATATGTATACTTGAATCATGATAACAGCAGAAGTTTTGCGGGAACAAACAAAACACAAAACAAACAAAGCACAAAACAAAATAAAAACCCCTAAGTTAGAAAACCCCTAAAGAGAAAGAAGCAAGGTGCAGAGCACTGCATATAGTGCAAACTCCATGTTTGTGAGTGCATTTGATATCTCTGCAAGTCTACAAAAGAAACTTATTTTGGTGACTGCCTCCAGGGAGGGAGACTGGTAGCTGAAAGACAGAGGTGGTAGAGAGAGTTGTTTTGTGCATACATTGCCTATCTGAAAAAATCCCTCTCCTCCCCCTAAGTACAACTGCCCTTTGATGCTCTGTCTGACAGGCCAGTTGATCATTCCAAGTTTTTGGTCTTCTCTTGAAATGGAACTACCTCTGTTTAGTGCTCACATCTTCCAGAGATCATCTGCCAACTTATCTAATAAGATATGCATATAAAAACCTTTGTAAAATATAAAACACTGAACACAGGTAAGGAATAACTATCATTAGTCCTCATTTAATGTAGTGAATTATGTTAATTTGACAAGTGAAGCAAGGAAAAGTTGGAGTAGAAAAATAAATTTCAGATCCTAAGTATATTTAAGCTCTCCTATCTTCTGTGTATTTAACCTTTCCTTGTCAGAGAAAGAACCATATCTTTTTAAAGTTGAGTATGGTGCTTAGCTCACTGTGGGTGTTTAACGAATGTTAAATAATAATAATAGCTATTTATGGATCATTGCACCACTTGATAACACTTTCCTTCCATTGAATCACACCTTTTAGCAAGCCATTTTTAAAATGTATTCCTAACTAAAATAAGGTGGAATAACTCACAGTTAGAATTGATATTTATATAAAAAAGAGAACTGGCACAAAACCAATGATTTAAACTGCAACTTTCCAATTCCTTCTTGGTGGCATTAATAATGGTGCCCTTTTGAAATGTCTTTTCTTTTTTCAAATACCATATTATAAGTGTGATAGGCTGACTAGAGGGTATAGTCTTCCTATTTGCTGTTTTTTCCCCTTCCTTTTGCTTTCACATTTTGTGATATGCCTTGGGGGGGAGGGCATCAAAGGGAATAATAACCTAATTTTAACCTTTAATTGCTTTTGCTCTTTAACTATGTCTGTGGTTTCAGTTTTCCTGCTCATTATGCTATATTGCTCCTTGGCTATGGCACATGTGTACATAGGGGCTGAGATAATGATCTGTAAGAGCCCCTCCAATTCAGACGCTGTGTGTATCTCTAAAGAAGATGTACATCATATGTGTCTTGTACTGTTTTTGGTTATGAAGAATTATGTCTGTTTAATAAGCCTCTAAAATATTAACCCTCTAAAAGGATAAACATTCTCTAGATCCTTTAAGAATATGTCCATGGAGCTGAGTTTCAGACACCTTGGAGTAATGAAAAAGAATATCCATCTTATTAAGGCTTCACAAAAATTGTCAATTTTTACCTGGAATGCCCTTTCTCTACCTGGTGAACTCCTACTCACCATTTGAAACTCAGCCTAAACATCTTCTCCTTTCTGAACCTTTGCCCAACAAAGAAGAGCATCTCTGCTCCCATGCTGTCTCACAGTGTGCAACACTTTCTTGAGCTCTATAATTATCTGCATTTGCGACTGCATCTTCCATCAGATTATGAGCTGTTTATCGGGAAGAATGTTTCTTATCCATCTTTGAGTCCCTAGTGACAGGAACATAGGAAGTGCTCAACAAATGTTTCCTGAAGGAATGAATGAATCATTATTGGAAGTGAGGAGTTCTGGGTTGTAGTTCCAGCTCTGCTGCTAATAATGTGTGGTTCTGAGCAACTTGATGAACTTTTCCAGGTTTCAATTTCCTCAAGTATAAAATGAAGGGATATTTTAGAAACTTTCTCAGGTCTATTTGATGATTTTGTTCTCTTTTTTTAAAAATATTTTTATTTATTTCTAGGAGAGAGAGAGAGAGAGAGACAGCATGACCAGGGGAGGGTCAGAGAGAGAGGGAGATACAGACTCNCCAATGATTTTGTTTTCTTTTTTTTTTTAATTTTTTTTAAATGTTTTATTTATTTCTAGGAGAGAGACAGCATGAGTAGGGGAGGGTCAGAGAGAGAGGGAGTCACAGACTCTGAAACAGGCTCCAGTCTCTGAGCTGGCAGTCAGCACAGAGCCCGACGTGGGGCTCGAACCCACAAACTGCGAGATCATGACCTAAGCGAAAGTCGGACGCTTAACCGACTAAGCCACCCAGGCGCCCCGATTTTGTTTTCTTAATTAAGATCGTGAACTCCTTTTGGCAGGGATTCTGTTTTCTGTGTCGCTATGCATAGCACACTGTAAATATTTATGACACTCAGAAAAACATATTGAAAAAGTAACCCATGATTGAGTTGTGGGGCAAATGATCAATATCATCTCAAACCAAGGGGATGGTCTTTATGCATGGTTAGCTTTAGAGTATCTGTTATACAGAAGTGCTTGTTCATGTTCTTATACATCTTCAGATTTGAAGGGCAACTGTAAAGTGGGGGCAGAGGCCAGGACTCAAAGAGACAGTGTTGGAGGGGCCAAGCTGGCTGAGCAGCATGCATGTTATCTGCTTCTCTTGTCCCGGAAATGCAGCTATATCAGCATCAAACCATTTTGCACACCTAGAAAATTGATCTGAGGATTTACACAACAATCTGCATAACTTGAGCCACAGAACTCAGCAGGTATGCAGCACGGAGAGATGAACTGGGAGAGAGAGAAACCGCGGAGGGTATGAAGCCGTAAATTGTGAAGAGAGGACAGAGAACGGAGGGAGAGTACAGGAAAAGTACTCTCCACAATACATAGCTGGAGAGAAAGAGAAAGAATGGAAGCACCCACAATTGTCTGAACAAGAAAGGAAGAAAAGAGAAAGGAGAGGTTTTCAATATCATTAGGACTCTATGAACAGAGCACATCAGCATTGGAAATTCCGCAGCCCAATACCTAGCAGTGCTCTGGTGGGAAGGGTGAATCCTCAGGAACTGGCAGCCAGGTCCAAAGGGTCTGTGGGCCACATGGGGAGAGGTGGTTTCCCTACTACCCTGCTGGGAGGGCATTTGGTAGAGGCTGTATGGCCTCCTCACAGGCAAAGGTCCCAGTGGATCCCAGAGAACACAATTGCTGGTATCGGAACAAAAATGCCAGGGTGCAGTGAAACCTGACGCAGGTTGTGGGTTGTGATTTACCATAATCCCTAAAATGCAAATGCTGTGAGATCACACAAACTTATTCTGGATCAAGCCAGCATCCAGTCACAACCTCTGAGCCTCGGCAGCATGATTACAGGAACGTTCCCCAGGGGCAAGCCGGCATCTGGTCATTGTTCCTCAGAACCCTCCCCCAGAGGGCAGAGTGGGTCCAAGCCATAGGGCCCTCAGAAGTGAGGAGTTTGGAAACAGTGCCATCTGAGATAAAATTTGGGAAGGAGGTGCTGCCTGGCAGGCTAACAGTTTGGATGCGGAGAGTGTAGAAGTGGGGAGTGGAAGGAGGCTGGAGACAAAGGAGGGGTGCTTGATTGCTGGTGGGGTAGAGCACAGAGTTCTGATGCTAGAGACTGGGAAGCTGGGTGACACCATTTTCACCTCTCCCACCAAGATGATCCACCCCATTAAGCTAAGCAGCGCCACCTAGTGGAGAATGGAGCCATTACACCAGACCTTGGAGGATGACCACGAATCTCTCTGCTGCCTTAGTGTATGGACTATAAAGTGCTTCATAGTTTGACTTCTAGGAGAAATCGGATGTAATTTCATTTGGATTTCATTCTGTTTGCTGGTCCATCTATTAGGTTTTTTTGTTGTTGGTTTTGTGTTTTCTTTTTCTTTACTTTTCTTATTCTTGGATACAGAAAGAGAAAACAATTTATTTTTATTTTGCATCTTTATGTAAAATATTTAAAAACACTTTTTACTATTTTTTGAAATTTATTTTTTTATTGTTTTACCTTCTCCAATTCATTTTATTCTATTTTCATTGTATACATTTTCTTAATTTTTAAATGTTTTTTAACTTCTTTTTTTCTTTTTCTTTTCTTTCCCTTTTCTCTCTATTGAATCAAGCTTCTTTCAACAACAGGAACAAAACATACCCAGGATCTAGCTTCCTTTATTTGATTTTTTTGGTGTTGTTTTTAATATTTTTAATTTTTTTTAAAAATTTATTATTTTTCTTCCTCCAAAATGACAAAATGAAGGCATTCACCCCAAAAGAAAGAGCAGGAAGAAATGACAGCCAGGGAACTAATCAACACAGGTATAAACAAGATGTCTAAATTAGAATTCAGAATCACAATAATAAGAATACTAGCTGGGGTTCAAAAGCATAAAATCCCTTTCTGCAGAGATAAAAGATGTAAAATCTAGTCAGGACGAAATTAAAAATGCAATAACTAAGATGCAGTCTCTAAATGATGCCACAGAGGCAAGGATGGATGAAGCAGAGCATTGAATCAGCAATATGGAAGACAATATTAAGGAGAATAATGAAGCAGAAAAAGAGGGAAACTAAGGCAAAAGAGCACGGCATAAGAATTAGAGAACTCGGTGATTCACTAAAAAGGAATAACATCCGAATTATAGGAGTCCTAGAAGATGAAGAGAGAGAAAGAGGGGTAAAAGGTTTATGTGAGCAAATCATACCAGAAAGCTTTCCTAACCTGGGGAAAGACACAGACATCAAAATTCAAGAAGCACAGAGAACTCCCACTAGATTCAACAAAAACTGATTATCAACAAGGCATATCCTAGTCAAATTCACAAAATACACAGGTAAGGAAAGAATTCTGAAAGCAGCAAGGGAAAAAAGAAAAAGTCCTTAACCTATAAGGGAAGACAAATCAGGTTCAGAAACTAGGCAGGCTAAAAACAAATGGCAGGATATAGTCAACATGCTGAATCAGAAAATATTCAGCCAAGAATTTTTTATCCAGCAAGGGCTGTCATTCAAAATAGAAGGAGAAGTAAAAAGTTCCCAGGCAAACAAAAACTAAAGGAATTTGTGACAACTAAACCAGCCCTGCAAGAAATTATAAGGGGGACTCTCTAAGAGGAGAATAGATGAAACAAAACAAAAAAGACCAAAAGCAACAAGGACTAGAAAGGACCAGAGAACACTACCAGAAACTCCAACTCTACGGGCAACACAATGGCAATAAATTCGTATCTTTCAATACTTACTCTAAATGTCAATGCTCTAAACACTTTAATCAAAAGATGTCAGGTAACAGAATGGAAAGAAAACAAGATTCATCTACATGTTGTTTACAAGAGACCCATTTTAGACCTAAGGACACCTTTAATTTTTTTTTAATGTTTATTTACTTTTGAGAGAGAGAGAGACAGAGTGTGATCAGGGAGGGGCAGAGAGAGAGGGAGATACAGAATCTGAAGCAGGCTCCACACCCTCAACTGTCAGCACAGAGCCTAATGCGGGGCACGAACTCGCAAACCATGAGATCATGACCTGAGCTGAAGTCAGATGCCTAACCAACTGAGCCATCCAGGTACCCCTAAAAACACCTTCACATTGAAAGTAAGGGGGTGGAGAACCATCTATCATGCTAATGGACACCAAAAGAAAGCTAGAATAGCCATACTATATCAGACAATCTAGATTTTAAAATGAAAACTGTAACAAAAGGTGAAGAAGGGACATTACATCATAATTAAGGGGTCTATCTACCAAGAAGATCTAACAATTATAAACATTTATTCCCCAACATGAAACACCCAAATATATAATCAATTAATCACAAATATACAGAAACTCATTGATATTAATACCATAATAGTAGGGACTTCAACACCCTACTTACAGTAATGGAAAGATCATCAGAGCAGAAAATCAACAAGGAAACCATGGCTTTGAATGACACACTGGACCGGATGGACTTAATAGATATATTCAGAACATTTCATCCTGAATCAGTAGAATACATATTCTTCTCCAGTGCACATGGAACATTCTCCAGAATAGATCACATACTTGGTCACATATCAGCCCTCAACAAGTTCAAAAAGATTGAGATCATACCGTGCATATTTTCAGGCCACAATGCTATGGAACTCAAAATCAACATTAAGAAAAATTTGGAAAGACAAGGAATAGTTGGAGATTAAAGTACATCCTTCTAAAGAATGAATGGGTTAACCAAGAAATTAAAGAGGAAATTAATATGTACATGGAAGCCAATGAAAATGATAACATGACAGCCCAAAACCTCTAGGATCCAACAAAGGAGGTGATAGGAGGAAAGTATATAGCAACCTAGGCCTTCCTTAAGAAGGAAGAAAGGTCTCAGATACACAACCTAACCTGATACCTTGAAGAGCTGGAAAAAGAAGAGGAAACAAAACTCCAAACCAGCGAATGATGGAAAGCAATAAAGATTAGAGTGGAAATCAATGCTATGGCAAAAAACAAAAAAACGGTAGAACATATCAATGAAACCAGGAGCTGGCTCTTTGAAAAAAATTAACAAAATTGATAACCCCCTAGCCCACTTGATCAAAAGGAAAGGACCCAAATAAAAAAAAAATGAATGAGGAAAGATCACAACCAAAAATAAATAGAAACATAATAAGAGAATATTATGAGCAATTATATGCCAATAAATTGGGCAATCTGGAAGAAATGGACAAATTCCTAGAAATATATAAATTACCAAAACTGAAACAGGAAGAGGAGGAGAATTTGAACAGACCTATAGCCAGTAAAGAAATTGAGTTAGTAATCAAAAACCTCCCAAAAACAAGAGTCCAGGGCTGGATGGCTTTCCAGGGGAATTCTACCAAACATTTAATTTTTTTAAATGTTTTTATTTTTGAGACAGAGAGATGAGTATGAATGGGAGGGGGGCAGAGAGAGAGCCAGAGACACAGAATCCAAAGCAGGCTCCAGGCTCTGAGCTCTCAGCACAGAGCCCGACACGGAGCTCGAACCCGTGAACTGTGATATTATGACCCAAGCCAGAGTTGGGTGCTTAACTGACTGAGCCACCAAAGTGAAAGAAGAGTTAACACCTATTCTTTTAAAGCTGTTCCAAAAAATATAAATGGTAGGAAAACTTCCAAACTCACTCTCTGAGGCCAGCATTACCTTGATCCCCAAACCAGACAAAACCCCACTAAAAATGAGAACTAAAGACCAATTTTCCTGATGAACATGAAATCAAAAATTCTCAGCAAGTTACTAGCCAACCAGCTCCAATAAGGCATTAAAAGAATTATTCACCATGATCAAGTGGGATTTATACCTGGGATGCAGGGTTGGTTCAATATTTGCAAATCAATCAATGTGATAAATCACATCAATTAAAGAAAAGACATGAACCACATGATCCTCTCAATAGACACAGAAAAAGCATTTGACAAAATACAGCATCCTTTCCTGATAAAAACCCTCAAGAAGTAGGGATAGAAGGATCATATCTCAAGATCATAAAAGCTATGTATGAAAGATCCACTACTAAAATTATCCTCAATGGGGAAAAACTGAGAGCTTTCCCTCTAAGGTCAGGAACATGATAGGGGTGTTCACTCTCACCACTGTTATTCAACATAGTATTGGAAGTCTTAGCCTCAGCAATCAGACAACACAAAAGAATAAAAGTCATCCACATCAGCCAGTAGGAAGTCAAACTTTCACTCTTTGCAGACGACATGATACTTTATATGGAAAACCCAAAAGATTCCACCAAAAATGCGACAATTGATTCATTAATTCAGCAAAGTCACAGGATATAAAATCAATGTACAGAAATCAGTTGCATTTCTATACACCAATAATGAAGCAGCAGAAAGGGAAATGAAGGAATTGGTCTCATTTACAATTGCACCACAAACCATAAACTACCTAGGAATAAACCTAACCAAAGAGGTGAGAAACCTATACATTGAAAACTGTAGAAAGCTTATGAAAGAAATTGAAGAAGCCACGAAAAAAAAAAAAGGAAAAATATTCCATGCTCATGGATTGGAAGAACAAATATTGTTAAAATGTTGATGCTACCCAAAGCAGTCTACACATACAATGCAATCCCTATCAAAATAACACCAGCATTCTTCGCAGAACTACAACAGACAATCCTAAAATTGTATGGAACCACAAAAGACCCCGGATAGCCAAAGCAATCCTGAAGAAAGAAGACCAAAGCTGAAGGCATCACAATTCCAGACTTCAAGATGTACTACAAAGCTGTAATAATCAAGAAACTATGGTAGTGGCACAAAAACAGACACTTAGACCAATGGAACAGAACAGAGAACCCAAAAATAGAACCACAAACATATAGCCAACTAATCTTTGACAAAGCATGAAAGAACATCCAATGGAATAAAGACAGTCTCTTCAGCAGATGGTGCTGGGAAAATTGGACAGCAGCATACAGAAGAATGAACCTGGGCCACTTTCTTACACCATTCCCAAAAATAAATTCAAAATGGATGAAAGATCTAAACATAAGACAGGAAGCCATCAAAATCCTAGAGGAGAAAACAGGCAAAAACCTCTTTGACCTTGCCCATAGCAACTTCTTACTCAGTATGTCTCCAGAGGCAAGGGAAACAAAAGCAAAAATGAACTATTGGGACCCCATCAAGCTAAAAACTCTGTATGGAGAAGGAAACAACCAGAAAAACCAAAAGGCAACAGACAGAATGGGGAGAAGAGATTTGCAAATGACATATCAGATAAAGGGTTAGTATCCAAAATCTATAAAGAACTTATCAAGCTCAACACCCCAAAAACAATCCAGTAAAGAAATGGGCAAAAAGACATGAATAGATACTTTTCTAAAGAAGACATCCAGATGGCTAACAGACACATGAAAAAATGCTCAACATCACTCATCATCAGACAAATACAAATCAAAACCACACTGAGATACCACCTCACACCTGTCAGAATGGCTAACATTAACAACTCAGGCAACAATAGATGCTGGCGAGGACATGGATAAAGAGGAACCCTTTTACACTGTTGGCGGGAATGCAAACTGGTGTGGCCACTCTGGAAAACAGTATGGAGCTCCTCAAAAAATTAAGAATAGAACTACCCTATGATCCAGCAACTGCACTACTAGTTATTTATCCAATGGATACAGGTGTGCTGTTTCAAAGGGGCACATGCACCCCAATGTTTATAGCAGTGGTGTCAACAATAGCCAAAGTATGGAAAGAGCCCAAATGTCCATTATCAGACAAATAGATAAAGAAGATGTGGTGTATACACACACACACACACACACACACACACACACACACACACAATGGACTATTACTTGGCAATCAAAAAGAATGAAATCTTGCCATTTGTAACTATGTGGATGGAACTAGCGTGTATTATGCTAAGCAAAATTAGTCAATCAGATAAAGACAAAGATTATATGACTTCACTCATAAGTAGAATTTAAGATACAGATAAATGAACAGAAGGGAAAGAAAGTAAAAATAATATAAAAACAGAGAGAAAAATAATATAAAAACAAAACATAAGAGACTCTCAGATATTGAGAACAAACTGAGGGTTTTTGGAGGGGCTGTGGGTGGAGGGATGGGCTAAATGGGCAAGGGACATTAGGGGGGACACTTTTTGTGATGAGCACTGGGTGTTATATGTAAGGGATGAATCACTGGATTCTATTCCTGAAATCATTATTGCACTATATGCTAACTAACTTGGATGTAAATTAAAAACACAAAACCAAAACCAAAAAAAAACCCAAAGAAAGCAAAGAGACAATGGTTAATGGAAATGAATGAGAATCCTTATTGCCAACTGATATTTTATTCAGCACTTATTTTGTGCCAGGTAGATTACACATGTTATTTCTAATTTTCAACACAGACTTCTAAAGCCATTGAACCAAACCTTAGAAAAGTTATATAACTTGCTCTCCAATTTATCTATTGCCATTTTATACCTTCATAATGATATAAAATGGTGGCTATTTTATTACACTCCTAGATTCTGTGGGTCAGGAATATTGTGTGTACTTTGTTTTTGCTCCTCTATGTCTAGGGCTTCAGTTAGGAAGACTTGGGGGTGGGTATTCCTGGAAGTCTAGGAGTTAGAATCACTTAAGGGTTTACCCTAGAAGTTGATGCTTGTACTTAGCTGAGACCTCAACTGGAGCTTTTGCCAAAACACCTGCATTTGGCTTCTCTACATGGGTTCTCTCACTTCCCCTTATCATGGTGCCTGTGATCCAATAGGAGTGTTTCAAGAGGACTAAAAAAAGCTGCATTGCTTCTCATGACATAGTTTCAGATGTCATGTAGTGCCGGATCCAGTGTAATCACAGGCCTACCCAGATTCAAGGGATGGAGAACATAGATCCTTCCTCTCATTAGAAGATTTAACATCTCATTGTAAAAAGGGCATGTGTGATAAGAAATCTTGTAAGCATCTTAGAAAATCTGCCCCAATAGCCCAAGTTTCAGAGATAGAAAGAGGTAGAGATGAGATTCAATCTGTCCATTTTTGTTCAAGACTTCTAGACTTTTCATTACACCACAGGATCTCAGTTATTTGATGATGCTGATACTTGGAAGGAGATTTCCCTTATTTTTTTTTAAATGTTTTTTTTTTTTTTTAATTTATTTCTAGGAGAGAGAGAGACAGCATGAGCAGGGGAGGGTCAGAGAGGGAGTCACAGACAGAAACAGGCTCCAGGCTCTGAGCTGGCAGTCAGCACAGAGCCCGATGCGGGGCTCGAACCCACGAACCACGAGATCATGACCTAAGCGAAAGTCGGACGCTTAACCGACTAAGCCACCCAGGCGCCCCGAGATTTCCCTTATTTGTAAGTCTGTTAATTTAAGTAAGGTTAACTTTCCTTAAAATATCAATTATTCCCTCTTTACTTTTCTCTATTCTCTTGTATATCTTTTTTACCTTGGACCCAATTACTTCACCTGGTTCTCTCTCTCTCTCTCTCTCTTTTTGATATATCATTTTTCTCTCTTAAATTCTGCATGGCTATGGCATTTCCTTTATTCACTTTTTTCAAAGTCTGGAAAATTATGAAACCACGCCATTGTTTCATCCCTCATTGTCTTCTGAGACTTATTTTAGAGAAAAACCACCTATTTGTAATCATTCCTCAAGGTATTTTCTTACATAGTTAGTGGTGTGTGTGTGTGTGTGTGTGTGTGTGTTGGGAATGGATAGATCGACCCCTGAATAGATAGACCTGGCTGTTGGTATTACCTGAGAAGGTGAGACTGGGATTATTTGTGAAGCTTGCTAGGGCATTGGTTCTCAACTCTGGCTGCATGCATATTAGAACTACCTGGGAAACTTCTACAAAATGCTGATGACGGTAACCCACTCCAGAACCATTAAATCAGAATCTATGGATTCATAGATTGCAGGGGCAAACAGTGATATTTAAGAAGACAAAAACAAAATTTCCCAGATGAGCAAAACACACGATCATGTTTGAGAAACACTGCACTAAAGAATTCTGATGTTTTCAGTTGAGAATCACTGAGAATCCCTGAACTGGGACTCATAGAAGGTGGAGTGAGTGGCATACATTCCATGCCAGGGATAGAAACCTCATTATCAGGTACAGAGCACTCCTGTACAGGGTGTTGAACTGCCTGGAGGCAGTGGTTAGTGCTGGTTACACTGTGGGTCAAAACACAGTGTACACTCCCCAGGAATGATGGAGATCCCCCACTTCAGAGAGCTCCCCTGAAAGGGGCAAGAAGCCCAACATGCTGAGTCCCTCAAGTCAGGACTGGTCTGGAAAGCTGCATGTGGGGCATGGGGTGGGTGCAGTGATGGAGAACTTGGCCTGTCAAGGCAACGGAAACAAGGCAGAAGGTAATTATTAACTGAGCAGATTTGGTTCTGAACCAACAGCCTCAACAACATAATCTGGGGGTGGATGAAGCACAGGAAATTTGGAGAATATGTTTCTAATGATGTTCCTTCTCTTTTAAGGGTACCATATTGTTTCATTTATTAATTTCAAATTGTCAATTGTAGTTTTATGTGAAAGTTATCATTCCTACAAATGAAATAATTTTTCATAATTGCAGAGCTTTAGGAATATACAAGGATATTAAAATTAGCGAATATTTGTTATTTGTAAAGGTTTATATTATTGCCTTTTCATTTAGTTCCTCAATACTGTGAATCTCTGTTTCAACAGAATTTAAGATACTTCGAAGACTTCTGTTCAAATTGCAATTTACTACTGTTGCTAAGACAAGTTGAAGTAATACAGTGTAATCACACCATGTGCTCATTTAACTTAGGCAAATATAACTACTCATGCTTGAAAAAATATATAAAGACAGGGGTGCCTGAGTGTCTCAGTTGGTTAAGCATTCAACTCGGTTTTGGATCTGGTCATGGTTCATGGGTTAGAGTCCCATGTCGGGCTCTGTGCTGACAGTGTGGAGCCTGCTTGGGAGTCTCTCTTCCTCTGTCTCTGCCCCTCCTCTGCTTGCATGCTCTCTCTCTCCAAAAAATAAATAAGAATCAAAAATGTATATATATATACACACACACACATAAAGACAGCAGAAGGAAGAAATAATCTAAATACTGCAGACAACTCTGCTATATCACTAAATGAGTGTATGACCCTCTATCCCATTTTCCTTGCATCTCTTATATAGAGATCATTTGTGCTACACTGAATATGATTTATTCTTTTTTTCTTAACATTCATTTATTTTCAAGAGAGACAGACAGAGAGCAAGTAGGGGAATATCGGAGAGAGAGGGAGACACAGAATCCAAAGCAGGCTCCAGGCTCTGAGCTGTAAGCGCGAAGCCCAGTGCGAGGTTCAAACTCAAGAACTGCAAGATCATGACCTGAGTCTAAGTTGGATGCTTAACCAACTGAGCCAGCCAGGTGCCCCAAATATGATTTATTCTTATTGCTTAGACTACATATTTATGTATCTTTATTACTGAATATAATTATAACATAAAACTGCATATATTCATATGCATAGTATTTTAAAGGCAACATGCAACAATTTTACAAATAATTGTAAGTATAGTGTGCCAATAGTGCAACCTACCCCATACCCCACGATATAAATTAGGGAAGGAGTAAATAAACCTACTGGGGTTGTAGCAGACCAGGGACATTTTTACACCTTCCATGGACGGGTGCCATACATACCAGTTCAGGCTCAATATGTCTCCATTCTTAATTCCAGGCACTCACATCATATTCTTAATTTTTAAAGAAGATCTGACATTTCCCTTAATGCCAGTCATGAGGATGTATGCCTGCCTGGCTCTTGTGCCACAAGTTCATGCATTTGTTACTTATCTTCCCTGCTGTGGATGTCAGGCTGTGACTTTGCTTTGACAGCAGAGGCACATAAGTAGCCAAGTGTTAAATGACTCTGGAGTAATTAGAGGGCTCATATTGAAAAGAGGTTACTCAGATGAAGCTCTGCAAAGGAGCTGAATTTAGACTAGGTTTAAAAATGTGGAATATTCCTTCATCTTCACTTGCCACCCATTTCTAACATAAGGATACCTACAGTAAGGCAAAATGAAGGTGACAGTCATTACTCAGTGGCATGACCTTATGTGTCTTCTACTGCTCGGTACACTCCTTCTGTTTCTTAGCCGCTCAGAGCTTCTTAAAAGCCATGGAGACACCTCTGGCTAACAATACTGCTGTGACACACTTGGCGAAAGAAGGGCATGGAAGTGAATCATTAAATCCGCTGATAAGGAAGAGAAAATTAATTCGAATAATCCAATGTTTAGGGGGAAAGTAATAAATTTTACCCTGAGCTTGGGAAAATTAAACTCGTATAATTGATTTTAGACACACTTTAGTCTCATTCAAGTAGCATGTGAAGGAGCAGGAAAGAGTTAAAGTCTGGTACAGTAATAAACTGAATCAGAAAAAGTATCCTTTATTTCATATAAGCTCTTGCACTCAGATACTTAGCATTATAATTAGGTCTGACTTTTAATTGTAAAGGCATGAAGAGAGGATTTTAAAACAGGTTGAAAAACCCATTTGACTTCCATAGCAACAAGAGATTTTCTGAATCAAGTGAGCAGCAAGAATATTAAAAAGAAAAACTGATTCCCCAAATTTTAAAAGCTTCTTTGAAGCTAAAATATTAGAGGATGTAATGGTATTTGGAAATATGGCAGGCTCTCTTGATAGTTCCTAGCTTCATTTTTATCACTGGCACAGTATTATTTCCATTTATAATTGGATAAATATATTGTGTATGTGTAAAGCAATTCAGAATCTGTCTTCTGACTCACCTTGTGGGTAAAATCAATGTTTTTTAATATTGGATTTTTCAGTACTCAAGTGGTAGCAATAAAATCAACAGCAGCAGTAGTGTATTTTGAAGGCACATAGGGTTAGCATCAGGCATTAGGAGAGAGGCCTGAGGCCATTATGACCAACAGTGTGTCTGAGATTAGAAATCTCATGAAATTGTAAGGCTGGGAGATAACCAGAGGGGAAACTGAGGCTTGAAAAACAAGTGACTTGCTCCAAATTACCTAGACAGTTATTAAAAGTTATTAGAATTCTGTTCCTCGAATGCTGGTCTGGCCTGTCTTTCATTAACTCCCACTTTCCTAAAGTGATTGTTACCTGATCCAGTCCTCTCCCCACTTGCACCTTAACAGAAAAAACACCTATGATGACAGAACATCTGCTTCAGTTGAGTCACAAAGGGTATCTAACCTAGCGAAGCCCACCAGTTGGAATATGTGAACCCAAAATATAAGCTTTTCTAACTTACCTGCCAAATCTTATCCAGATTTTTCAGAGCTTTTTCAGAGTGTCACTTAAGTTTGCTTATTTAGACAGTCTGCCTTTCAATGTACTTATCTGTAAACTAGATAGAACGGCTTAGCTTCCTTACTATTACTCAGAAATATAGTGACATTAGAGAAGAGTGTCACTACACACAACCCGGGGATTCAAAGCTACCCAGCCTCTGCTAACAGCTTTATCTGGGCTCTTGGCTGAAATAGGATTGGAAAGCAAAGGCTCCCATTGCTGAACTTGTCTCAATCTCCCCTCTCTCTATATATTTAAGTAGAGTTGACACATAATGTTACATTAGTTTCACGTGTACAACATAGTGATTCAATTAACTTGGCTCTATCCTCTGATTCTTTTTCCAAAAATTGCATAAAAGATGGTTAAGAGAGGTTCAAAATCTGTCAGGAGGTTACATAAACTTGCCCCTTCTTCCTCATATTTGCCCTTGTTTCTAATCTTTTTACCAAAGGATCCTCTACCCTACCTGCATCTACTGAACCCCTGTGATCCTGCCTGTGATGGTTAATTTTATGTGTCAGCTTGGCTGGGCCGTGAAACCCTGATGTTTGGTCAAATAGTCTAAATGTTTCTGTGAAGGTATTTTTTAAAGATGAGGGTAACATTTAAATCAGTAGACTTTGAGTAAAGCAGACCCTCCTCCACAATGAGGGTAGGCCTCATCTAATCAGTCAAAGGCCTTAAAGGAAAAAGACTTCCTCCAAGGAAGAAAGGATTCTGCCAACAGACTGCTTTGGGGCTTAAGCTGGAACATAACTCTTCCCTGGGTTTCTGACCTGCTGGCCTGCTGTGAAGATGTTGGACATGGCAACTCCCATAATGTTGTAAGCCAATTCCTTAAGATCTCTCTCTTTCTCTCTCTCTCTCTCTCTCTCAGGAATAGATGCGATGATGCTTCTAGATCTAGTAGAGCTGTTGAATAGAACAAGAGAGAGGAGGGCTCTCCAATTCAGAATGTGCCTGAAGTAAAAAGTAGCATCTTAACTGTCAGAGTGACATTCTGGAAGCTCATGTTATCCTCTCCTAAGAGTAGGACCTGCTTGTCATGTGCTGCTGTTCTTACATCACATCTAAGCTCCTGAAGATGGATACAAGCTTAAATTTATGCTTTTTTTTTTTTTAAAAAACGATGACTACTGAGAATTAATTACTTAATTTTGTTTCCATCATGTTATACTATATTTAACACCTTCTATTCTTCTTCTAGAATAATTCATTTCTTTACTACTTCCAGCAAGTAGATAGAGATAACTTTGAGAGTGATTCTGGATTCTTTTGAACAGTATCATTACCTCACTAAAAGTCTGTGGTGAGAATTGCAATCTGGTATGGGACCATAGCTCTACGTAAGATATACATAAGATGGTGGCTGTAGTTATTCTTTTGTGCTCTCTCTATTGGAAAAAAAAATCCATGTTTTGCATTTTTATAATAAACAGAGCTATGATGGAGGGGGGGAGGAGGATGATTCTGGAGAATCCTGCCTAACATACTGCCTCATACAGTTTGGGGGCCAGACCAACATGTGGTAGGTGGTCACTTTCCTTCCCTCTCAAGTCTCTGACTGCCTGGGTCCTCTGTTGGGCAAATATTTTAGGCTCTTGAAACAAGTGTCTCTAACAAAGAAGAGTGGTTTCCTTCAGAAGCAGATGTAAAACTTGTAAAGGCAGCTACTTTTCCTTGTAGCTCCTACCACATTGTGATTATGCAGCTGAGAAGAATGGTAAGAGCAAATGGGTATCTGTCTCATTCATCCAAATATTGAAGTATTTATTGACCATCTACTCTATGTCAGTTCTCCTCTAGACACTGGAGAATCAAAGTGAACAAGACTGATAAAAATTCTGCTATCACAAAACCTGAACTCTAGTTGGGGAAGAGGCCAATAAACATCTACACAAGTTAATTTTGGGTTGTGGCAAGTTTTGAGGGAAAAAAGGAAAGCAGGGACAGATTGAGGACAAAGAAGTTACTTTATTTTTATTTTATTTTTTGTGGACAGCATATAGTTGCATCATTTCCCCCCATATCTGATAACCATTTTTTAAAAGTTTTAATACCAGTATGGTTAATATACAATGTTCAATTAGTATCAAGTGTACATCATAGTGTTTCGGCAATTCTATACGTTATTCAGTGCTCATCATGTAAGTGTATTCTTAATCCCCTTCACCTATTTCACCACCCTTCTCCCTCTGGCAACCATCTGTTTGTTCTCTGTAGTTTAGTACCTGTTTCTTGGTTTCTCTCTCTCTCTCCCTTTCTTTTGATTGTTTTGTTTCTTAAACTCTTTAATTTCCTTTGATTGTTTTGTTCCATATAATTTTTAGGATTTTTTATTCTAGTTCTATGAAAAATGCTGTTGGTATATTGATAGGGATTGCGTTAAATCTGTAGATTCTTTGGGTAGTATGGACATGTTAACAATATTTGTTCTTCCAATCCATTAGCATGCAGTATCTTTCCATTTCTTTGTGTCATCTTCAATTTGTTTCATCAAAGTTTTATAGTTTTCAGAGTACAGATTGTTCACATCTTTAGTTAGATTTATTCCTAGGTACCTTAATGGTTTTGGCCCAATTGTACATGGGATTGATTTCTTAATTTCTCTTTCTGCTGCTTCATTATTGGTATTTAAAAATGCAGTGGGTTTCTGCACATTGACTTTGTATTGTGTGACTGTAGTGACTTCATTTATCACTTCTAGTAGTTTTTTGGAGGAATCTTTAGGGTTTTCTATATAGGGTATTATGCCTTCTGCAAATAGTGAACATTTTACTTCTTCCTCACCAATCTGATATGTTTTATTCATTTTTCTTGTCTGAGGGGTGTGGCTAGGGCTTCCAGTACTATGTTGAATAAAAGTGATGAGAGTGGACATCCTACTCTTGTTCCTCACCTTAAGGAGAAAGCTCTCCGTTTCTCTCCATTGAGTATGATATATGCTCTAGGTTCATATATGTCTTTATTATGTTGAGGTATGTTCCTCTAAATCTACTTTGCTTTTATCATAAACTGATGTTGTACTTTTTCGAATGCTTTTTATGCATCTATTGTCTAGTGAAATAATCATGCTTTTTTTCCTTTCTCTTGTTGCTGTGATTTATCATGTTGACTGATTTGCAGATATTGAACCAATCTTGCATACAGGGAATAAATCCCACTTGATTGTGGTGAATGATTAAAAAAAATTTTTTTCATGTTTATTATTTATTTCTGAGACAGAGAGAGAGAAACAGAGCACAGGCAGGGAAGGGGCAGAGAGAAAGAAGGAGATACAGAATCCAAAGCAGGCTCCAGGCTCTGAGCTGTCAGCCCAGAGCCCAATGTGGGGCCCAATCTCAAGGACTCTGAGCTTTAGACCATGACCTGACCTGAAGTTAGATGTTTAATTGACTGAGTCACCCAGGCACCCCATGAAGGGTTTTTTTTAATGTATTAGATTCTGTTTTCTGGTATTTTGTTGAGGATTTTTTGCATATATGTTCACCAAAGATTTGGCCTATAGTTCTCTTTTTTCTGGTTTCTTTATCTGGTTTTGGTATCATGGTAATGCTGGCCTCATAGAGTGAATTTGGAAACTCTCCTTCTTCTATTTTTTGGAATAGTTTGAGAGGAATGGATATTAACTCTTCTTTAGATGTTTGGTAGAATATTGCCTGAAGCCATCTGGTCTAGGACTTTTTCTTTTTTCGGAGTGTTTTAAATTAATGATTCAATTTCATTGCTGGTAATTGGTCTGTTCAAATTTTCTATTTCTTCCTGATTCAGTCTTGGGAGATTATATTTTTTCTAGGAATTTATCATTTTTTTCTAGGTTGTCCAACTTTTTGTCATAAGTTTTCATAATCTCTTATAATTGTAAAATTATAATTTTGCTGATCTTGTCAAAGAACCAGCTTCTGGTTTCATTGATCATTTCTACTGTTTTTTTTGTTTATTTGTTTGTTTTTAGTTTCCATTTTGTTTATTTCTGCTCTGATCTTTATTATTTCTTTCCTTACACTTGTTTTCAATTTTGGTTTTCTTTCTCTGGTTCTTTTAGGTATAGGGTTAGGTTATTTATTTGAGATTTTTCTTGCCGGATCTCAAAGATTTCAGACCATTGAATTCTCATTTTCATTTGTCTGCATGTATTTTTTATTTCCTCTTTGACTTTTTGGTTGACCCATTCATTGTTTAGTAGTATGTTATTGAACCTCCATGTATATGTGCTTTTTACAGATTTTTTCTTTAGTTGATTTCTGGTTTCATGGAGTTGTGGACAGAAAAGATCCATGATATGACTTCATATTTTAAAATATCTTGAGAATTGTTTTGTGGCCTAATATGTGATCTGTTCTGGAGAATATTCCATATGCACTTGAAAAGAATTTGTATTCTGCTGTTTTAGGATAGAATGTTCTGAATATATCTGTTAGATCCATCTGGTCGTGTTCTTCAAAGCCACTATTTCCTTGTTAATTTTCTGTTTGGATTATCTATCCATTCATGTAAGTGAGTTATGTTAAAGTCCTCCACTATTATTATATTACTATCAATTATTTCCTTTGTGTCTGTTATTAGCTGCTTTATATATTTAGGTACTTTCATGTTGGGTGCGTAAATACTTATAATTGCTATATCTTCTCATTGGATTATTCTCTTTATAAGTATGTAATGTCCTTTTTTGTCTCATGTTATAGTCTGTTGATTTAGTTCAATGTAAGTATTGCTACCCTAGCTTTCTTTTCATTTTTATTTGGATGATAAATGCTTTCCCATCTCTTCACTTTCAATCTGCATGTAACTTTAGGTCTGAAATGAGACCAATAGATTGGTCTTGCTTCTTTATCTATTCTGTCACTGAATATCTTTTGATTGCAGTGTTTGGTTCATTCACATTCAAAGTAATTATTATTTAAAAAAATTTTAAATCTTTTTATTTTTGAGAGATAGAGAGACAGAGACAGAGAGACAGAGTGCGAGTGGGGGAGGAACAGATAGAGAGAAGGAGACACAGAATATGAAGCGGGCTCCAGGCTCTGAACTGTCAGAACAGAGCCCAATGCAGGGCTTGAACTCATGTGCAAGTTCATGACCCGAGCCGAACTTGGATTCTTAACTGACTGACCCACCCAGGGGCCCCTCAAAGTAATTATTGATAGGTATAAGGTATGTATTTATTGCCATTTGTTACTGTTTTATGGTTGTTTTCTTAGTTGTTCTCTGTTT
The DNA here is from genome assembly GCF_008692635.1 of Crocuta crocuta. Taxonomy (NCBI): domain Eukaryota; kingdom Metazoa; phylum Chordata; class Mammalia; order Carnivora; family Hyaenidae; genus Crocuta; species Crocuta crocuta. Next base: position 4,003,134 of record NW_027551567.1, read on the forward strand.
TTTTCTTGCTCTCTTCTCTCATGGTTTGCTGGATTTCTTTTGTGATATGCTTAGATTTATTTCTCTTTAGTTTTTGCATATCTATTACTGGTTTTTGATTTGTGGTTGTCATTAGGTTTGTATATACCCTCTTCTGCATATAGTAGTCTATATTAAGTTGATAGTCACTTAAATTTGAACCCCTTTATTACTTCTCCCTGTCCCCACCTCCATGTTTTAGGTGTGTGATGTCATACTTTACATCCTTTTATTTTGTGAATCTCTGGACTGATTTTCATAAATATACTTATTTTTTTTCTGCTTTCTCCTCCTATTTTTCTTACTTCTGCTTAAAATTTTTCTTTTCCACACACAGAGTACCTTTGAACATTTCTTGTGGGGCTAGTTTCATGGTCATGAACTTCTTTAGTTTTTGTTTGTGTGGGTGGGGAAACTGTCTCTCCTTCTATTCTGAATGATAGCTTTGTTGGAGAGAATAGTCTTGGCTGCAGGGCTTTCTTCCCCATCACTTTGAATATATCAACGTTTCTGCTGACACTGCACAGTTTCTGCTGAAAAATTAGCTAATAGGCTTATAGGGGTTACCTTGTAGTAACTGTTGTCTTTTCTCTTGCTTCTTTTAATGCTCTCTCCTTATCACTACTTGTTGACTTTTTAATTACTATGTCTTGGTGTGGACCTTCTAGAGGCTGCCAGCAGTTTTATGCCATGTGGCCTGCTCCATAGTTTGCAGTATATAGCTGTTTGCTTCTTCAAGGCCAGCAGGAGAGTGAGAGTAGGTCTGCTGGCAAGAATCAGCCTTCTCTAACATGAGGGAATGACATCCCATCAACTTTGCTGTGTTTTATTGGTTAGAAGAAAATCACAGGTCTCATATTCAAAGAGAGTAGAGTATATAAAGGGATGAATACCAGAAGGAAGAATCATTAGGAATCACCTTAGGGTCTCTCAAAACTACAAACACTTTCCAAGTTTTAAAATTGTGAGATATTGGGCCTGATGGAACTCTTTCACTTCAGCCCTTATAGGAACCAACTACAGAAGGAGTGGCTGTTGTATGAAACCCAGGTGGAAAGGTACCACGTTTGTATTAGTGCATGAATAGACAGGCAGACTGGTAAAACAGAATAGAAACATCCAAATATACTCAAGTATAAACTGAAATTTAGATTATGATAAAAGTGGCATCTACAACCATTGGGAAAATGATGGGCAGATAAATAAATGGTGTCGGGATAACTGGATAGCAATTTGGAAAAAGATACTAGATCTGTATCAGAATTCAGAATTAATCCATTTTAAATATAAAAATGTAACCATCTAAGAACAGAAGAAAATATAGGTGAGTTCCTTTATAACCCAGGGGAAAGCCTTGATAATGTTGATTAAAAATCCAGATGCAAGGAAAAAAATTAATAAATTTGACTACATTAAAAAAGTTACATTGCAACACACAGACATACACAAACAGGGAAAAGTTTTTGTAGAATGTATTGAAAATAACAGTGTAATCTCCCTAATATTAAAAAACTCTTAAAATTTAGTGAAAAAGACCCAAACCCAATATAAAAAATGGGCAAATTGACAGTTTATAGAAAAGATAGGTAGATGACCTTTAAAGATATGAAAACATGTTCAGATTCACTCACAATAAGAGAAATGAGAAAGTTACACTGAAATATCATTCTCACCTAATAGATTGGCAAAAATTAAAAAAAATTTGGCAATATATTTGGCACAAAAACAGACACATAGACCAATGGAACAGAATTGAGAACTCAGAAGTGGACCCAAAAGTGTACAGCCAACTAATCTTTGACAAAGCAGGAAAGAGTATCCAATGGAAAAAAGACAGCCTCTTTAACAGATGGTGCTGGGAGAACTGGANGGAGAAGGGGGAGATAGGCATGGAGGAGGGCACTCGTGGGGATGAGCACTGGGTGTTATGTGGAAACTAATTTGACAATAAACTATTTGTAAAAAAATAAATAAATAAAATAAAAATAAAAAAATAAAAATTCCCTTCATGATTAAGCTAATTTGTTTTCTTTCAATTAATTTTTAAAAAATTTACATCCAAGTTAGCATATAGTGCAGCAATGATTTCAGAAGTAGATTCCCTAATGCCCCTTACCCATTTAGCCCATCCCCCCTTCATAAGCCCTCCAGCAATTCTCTGTTTCCTCTCTATATTTAAGAGTCTCTTGTGTTTTGTCCCCCTCCCCATTTTTATATTATTTCTGCTTCCTTTCCCTTATGTTTATCTGTTTTGTATCTTAAAGTCCTCATATGAATGAAGTCATATGATATTTGTCTTTCTCTGATTGACTAATTTCACTTAGCGTAACACCCTCCAGTTCCATCCATGTATTTGCAAAGTGGCAAGGTTTCAGTCTTTTCAATTGCTGAGTAATATTCCATTTTATACATACTCCACATCTTCTTTATCCATTCATCCACTGATGGACATTGAACTCTTTCCATACTTTGGCTATTGTCAATAGCACTGCTGTAAACATTGGGGTGCATGTGCTCCTTGGAAACAGCACACCTGTATCCCTTGGATAAATACCTAGTAATGCCGTTCTTAAAAAATTAAAAATAGAACTACCCTATGACCCAGCAACTGCATTACAGGAACCTCCATACTGTTTTCCAGAATGGCTGCACCAGTTCGCATTCCCACCAAAAGTGGAAAAAAGGTCCTCTTTCTCTGCATCCTTACCAACATCTGTTTTTGCCTGAGTTTTTAATGTTAGCCATTCTGATAGGTGTGAGGTGGTTGTGTTTTTGATTTGTATTTCCCTGATGAGTGATGTTGAGCATTTTTTCATGTGTCTGTTAGCCATCTGCATGTCTTCTTTGGAGAAGTGTCTATTCATGTCTTTTGCCTGTTTCTTTACTGGATTATTTGTTTTTTGGGTGTTGAGTTTGATAAATTCTTTATAGATTTTGGATACTAATTCTTTATCTGATATGGCATTTGCAAATATCTTCTTCCATTCTGTCTGTTGCCTTTTAGTTTTGCTAATTATTTCCTTCTCTGTGCAGAAGGTTTTTATTTTGGTGAGGCCCCAATAGTTCATTTTTACTTTTGTTTCCCTTGCCTCTGGATACATGTTGAGTTAGAAGTTGATGCAGCTGAGGTCAAAGAAGTTTTTGCCTGCTTTCACCTCAGAGATTTTGATGGCTTTCTGTCTTACGTTTAGGTCTTTCATCCATTTTGAGTTTATTTTTGTGTATGGTGTGAGACAGTGGTCCACGTTCATTTTTCTGCATGTTGCTGTCCAGTTTTCCCAGCACCATTTGCTGAAGAGACTGTCTTTATTCCATTGGATATTCTTCCCTGCTTTCTCAAAGATTAGTTGGCCATATGTTTGTGGGTCCATTTCTGAGTTCTCTATTCTGTTTCATTGATCTGAGTATCTCTGTGCCAGTGCCATACTGTCTTGATAATTACAGCTTTGTACTATAACTTGAAGTCCAGGATTGCGATGCCTCCAGCTTTGGTTTTCTTTTTCAAGATTGCTTTGGCTATTTGGGGTCTTTTCTGGTTCCATACAAATTTTAGGATTATTTGTTCTAGCTCTGTGAAGAATGCTGGTGTTATTTTGATAGGGATTGCTGATTAAGCTAATTTGAAGTTAGCTTTGGTAATCTGTTACTTGTAATCAGGAAAAGCCTCAACTAAGGAAAAGTCACACCAATGAAAGGGCAGTTATTCTGAGTTTCTTAACAAATGTATGAAAGGATATTTGCCAATGCCTGGATGTATCTTGTTTATAATTTTACTTTCTGGTACTTATGCCAGTCAATCTCGGGGCCAAAAATATAGAGTGCCACTTAAACTCAGGTGACATTATTTGCATTATTCCATTTATATTATTTAAAAAGCATTTTTCAATTTTGTGGGGTATATTTGAGTCATTTTGAATTTTTTAATGTTTATATTTTATTTTTGAGAGAGAGAGAAAGAAATGAGAGAAAATGTAAGCAGGGCAGGGGCAGAGAGAGAGGGAGACATAGAATTCAAAGCAGGATACAGGCTCTGAGCTGTCAGCACATACTCATGACCTGCGAGATCATGACCCGAGCCGAAGTTGGACACTTAACTGACTAAGCCACCCAGGCACCCCTGCAGTGTATATTTAAATAGATATGTCTGTTTTTTCTTTTAGTAAACTGAGTTTTGAATATATTTGCATAAATCTACAATTCACTTTTGGAAAATGAGTATAAATACGAATGAACACAAATAAATGTTGTAAGAGGAGCATTACCATCAGTTTAAAATGTTTTATCTGCCTAACAACTAATATTCCTTTAGTCTGTCTTTTTCCCTAGTGGTAATTCTTCCAGCAGTTCATAAATCAACGTAGCTCTATTCACATAGGCAATGGCACTTGTTTTAAAAGTTACATCATTTAAGGAAAAAACATACCAATTTAGATTTAATGATGATGTGTGGAAGCTTTCAGAAGTCTAGTTTCAAAGTGATGCTATTTAAATTAATTTCTGACTTTGGAGTCTCAGCAAAAAAACTTTAAGAGCCCCTCATGAAAAGTAAAACACAAGCACTTCAAAAGCTCTGTTGGTGAAGTATGAAGTTAATGTCTGAGAAGGAGATTTTCAGGTTAGCTTGATCAATGTGGACAACTAAATAGGGCACCCAACACTCACCCCACTGAAACAATTGGGAGGGAATAAGCTGTGTTAGTGATCCTCACTAACCAGGTTAATCCTCAAATTGGATTTCTCTGTGTTATCAACATCATGAAGCCCTTTGATTATGATAAGAATTCATTTATGGACTCAGAAAGAGTGGCTGTAGTACTTTCAAAATTGTCATAAATGAGGAAAGTTCTGCAATGAGCTGTTGAACTCACACAAGTGCTGAAAAGTCTGAGCACTAGATGGATGAAAGCCATGAATAGATGGTCCTCGCTGGATTCTTTGAGGGGATGATCCCCCTTGGAGAAGGGATGCAGCTCAACTTCACTCTGCATGAATGGGTTTGAAAAAATTCTCCCCACTTTGACCTGTTAGAGATTTTTGGTTTACCCCAATACCTATGGGCATTGTCACAGCATTTTAAACCTGAAAGGCATTTTATATGGACTGACCCAACTTACTATAAAGATGAGAAAACTGAGGCCCAGAAAGCTTTGATAATTATCCCATGGTTATAAAGATAATTCAGCAAAACTTTACAACCAACAATAAAGCAGCACCCATTATTTCTGAGTGCCTATTTTGCAACAGGCGCTATGCTGAGAGCATGGTATGCATTCCCTCATTTTGATTTTAACAGTTTTATGAGGTTTGTACTATCATCATTGCACGACATTACTATCATTTCATGTATCAGGAAACTAAGGCAGAGGGTAGTTTCAGAGTTTGCTTGCTGGTAGGTAGCCAAGAAGTGGCAGGGCTGTGAACTCTAGTCTGTTCCAAAACCCCAGGCCATAGATCTTCCCCCAACTCTACCATTCTTCCATACTCTCCATCTCTCTCAGAACTTTATAAAAGCCTTAAAGAAAAGCTCTCCACCCAAACAGTAGTCTGTATTTTAATAATAGGCAATGTAGCTGCCTATTAATATTATTTTTATTTATAAAATTTTTTAAAAATTTATTTCTGAGAGAGAGACAGCATAAGCAGGGGAGGGTCAGAGAGAGAGGGAGACACAGAATTTGAAACAGGCTCCAGGCTCTGAGCTAGCTGTCAGCACAGAGCCTGTCGCGGGGCTCGAACCCACAAACTGTGAGATCATGAACTGAGCCAAGTCGGACACTTACCCGACTGAGCCACCCAGGCGCCCCTATTATTTTAAATGTTTTTTAAATGTTTATTTATTTTTGGGAGACAGAAAGACAGAACATGAGCAGGGGAGGGGCAGAGAGAAAGAGAGAGGGAGACACAGCATCCTAAGCAGGCTCCAGTCTCTGAGCCTGTCAGCAGACAGCCCGACGTGGGGCTTGAACTCACAAACCATGAGATCGTGAGCTGAAGTCAGCTGCTTAACTGACTGAGCCACCCAGATGCTCCTGAAAATATATTTTTTTAATGTTTTTATTTATTTCTAGGAGAGAGAGAGAGAGAGACAGCGTGAGCAGGAGAGGGTCAGAGAGAGAGGGAGTCACAGACTGAAACAGGCTCCAGGCTCTGAGCTGGCAGTCAGCACAGAGCCCGACACGGGGCCCGAACCCATGAACCGTGAGATCATGACCTAAGCGAAAGTCGGACGCTTAACCGACTAAGCCACCCAGGCGCCCCTCCTGAAAATATTTTTTAATACTAGAAATAAAAAGCCTAGAGTTGCTGGAGGGAGGTCAAAGTGGGGGATGGACTAGATGGGTGATGGGCATTAAGAAGGGCACTTGTTGGACTTGAATAGTATTACACTGAATACTAGGTACCATGTACTTTTTCAAGTAGGGTAGTAGGATTTTCTTTTAATTCAAAGGAATGGACTGACTTATTACTTAATGGTGATAAGGAATTTGAACATAATATTCTTACTTAGAAAATATTTTATTCACTCTTAATTTAAGTATTAGACCAATTCTTGGTGGAGAAATTCACCAGGCAGCTGTGTATTCATTTGCCATATGCCACATTCTCTCCAGGCGAGACATGATGAATCTGATTTACATTTAGGAGAGACCAGCTGCCTCCCCCAGAAAACACGTTCACCCAGCATTCAGAAGGTAATGGGAACCTTCTAACTGAGAGCCAAATGATTTAAGCATTCTGCAAGAGCAACATGTTTAGTGGGAAGTTATATTTTATTTAAAAAATAAAAAAACTGCAAAAGTTACTAAGTATTTCCTTTTCAGTCACTTGTTATAGTAGAAATTACAATAAAATGTATTTTAACAAATTTGATCAATAAAATTAATAATAAAAGCTATTCAGTTACAAGTTATAATAACCTACAATCCTAACAATAGGGTCTGGTCACTGCTGTATCATAACATATACCTATTTTATGGGCTTCCGACCTATCTCAAATGTTTTTCACAGAAATATTTAAATATGTGGACAGAAACCCTCTCAAAGCTTAATGCTTAAATCTCTGTTATGAAGATGATGATAGGATTAACTTTTGAGAAGACACTCAAGCAGAGAAGATAGAAGACCTAAGTTTGGATTTTAGCTTGGCCAATAAATCTCTGCATGAGTGAAATTTACTCTCCTGTGTTTCCCTTTCATCTTAAAAAAAAATCCACAGTAACAGCAGGGACACACTTACACAGCACTTGTGAGGTGCCAGGCACTGCTCAAAGCACTTTTTACAACTTATGTAACCCTTCAAAAACCATATGAATTAAGTATTAACATTCTCCTTATTAGGGAATAAGATAGGGAAACTGAGGTGGGGAAAGCTCTTGTAACTTTCCCTCCATTACATAGTGAGCAGTGGAACTAGGGATCAGCTCCAGGATCTGCCTTATCCACAACTCAGCAAGTTACAAAGTATATACTTACACTATCTTAGCCAAAACTCATCTTCATCAATTGAGGGTATAAGATCTCTGGATTATTGAAGATCCTTTCAAAGGCATATAACAGAAATCCTCTTAAATTGGTTTATGCAAAAACGAATGTATTTATTCATGAAGCTTCAGTGTCCACAGGAGATCAGGCAAAGGTGAACTCAAAAACCTAAACAGTAGACATCAAGATTCTTGATCTATTTCTTCTTTCCTCCATGTAAGGTTTTATCCTTAGGAGGTTTTCTCATTATATCCGGTCCCAGCAGTTCCAGGCAGTGATCCTCAAATTTCCAAAGCCAGTATAGATAGAATGCCTTGATGGTATCTGTAAATCTCTCAACTGATTTGCATTGAATCTGATTGGCGTATTCTGGATTGTGGGTCATCCTTGAACTGATCACAGTGGCCAAGAGAACAAGATATTGTGATTACTTTAGGTCACCCATAACTTTTGGAGCAAAGGGTGCATTCAATTTGACATTAGCCATATGAATTGAGAATGAAGAGGTGAGGTTCCTCAAGGAAAACCAGGACACTATTACCAGAGGAGGGACATGGATACTGGGTGGGCAAAAATATGACAGATGGGTACCCGAATTAGATTGTTGCTTTGGCAATTTCCAGCAACAGAGTCTATACGTTTCTACCAAAGGGGAATGGCCAGTGAGGGGTAAAAGAAGGCCATGGGGTGTGGACAAATCCTTACCACACTTAAATTACCAAACCTTATTTCCTCCCAATGACTTCAAGGATTCCTTTACTATAGAACTTTTACTAAAATAACCAGAATGATAAAGGACAAAGATTTATGTAAAAAAATTTCTTTTTACAATGATTTATAGTGTTAAAAAAAAAACTCTGGTCACAATCTGAAAATATAATAGTAATGATTGGTTAAATCTATGATATATCTATACAGTAGAATGTTATTTATTTACTAGAAGTGATGCTTTTTAAAGAATATTTAATTATATGTGAAAGTATTACAGATGTCATGTTAATTGGAAAAATGTAGAAATCAAAAAATACATAGTATGTTTTTCATTATATAACAGAAATCAACAGTGGCAATCTCTTGGTGGGAATATGAGTAATTTAAATTCTCTTCCGTAAACTTTTCTGTATCTTCATATTTTCTACAATGAAGAAAAAAACCCCATAAGGTGAGTTGAATGAAGGAGTTTGAACTTGTTTTGTACCTACTAAATTTGTGTCCCCGTACAGTGAGAGAAGAAATGTAGATAACAAAAGAATCAAACATAAAACACTATTTTAGATAATCAAGAGTTGGTTATATTTGCCTACTTCAGAAGGCTGTTTTGTGAGTTCTTTCTTCAATCACTATAAAGCCTGACTGCTTACACACTAGAGGAATATTTACACAGGTGTGCCCAATTCTATAGCATGTGATATGTCAGAAAATTCAAGCTAATTAAAGATGATTTATATTACAGAAATATTAATTTATCACACTATCACATATACATTGTAAAATTCCACTAGATACATGGAAACCTCTGTGCATTTGAATTATGGGTCAGTTTCTCAAAATTTTATTTGCATCCTCTTCAGGGCAGCATATCTAGTGTGGAAATCAAGTTAAGATTAAGCCACATAAAATTATTGTAAACATTGGAGGAAGCTGGATTTGATACATACACTTAAAACAAAACTGATAAAAATCACATCTGCTTAGTTCATTTGTCAACAGAGGGCCAAGAAGCAGTAGCTGAAATACATAATCGTCTTTATCATTGTTGTCGTCGTCATCATCATCATCACCATCACCATCATCATCACCTCATTTCTTTAAGTTTAAGCATAACTTGATATATATTATCTCTTTTGTCCTGGTAAAGCTGTTATCATCATCATTCATATAGAAGAACTAAGTCATAAAACAAATAGATGGTTTTGCCAAGGTCATTCACAGAGTAAGGTAGAATTCACATATCTTAATCTTGATTTGCTGTTCTTTTATCACCACCAGTAATTTGGAGCTAGATTCTCACTGTTAAAAAAAACTAATAAAATCCCAATGGTTTATTTTTTGCTATTGTTTCCCTTGCTTCAGCAGGCATTATCTAGAAAGAAGTTGCTAAGGCTGATGTCAAAGAACTTACTGCCTGTGCTCTCTTCTAGGATTTTTATGGCTTTGGGTCTCACATTTATGTCTTTAATCTATTTTGAGTTTATTTTTGTGTGTGGTGTAAAAATGATCCAGTTTCATTCCTTTGCATGGAGCTGTCCAGTTTTCCTTTTTTAATTTTTTTAAAAATTGTTTTTATTTATTTTTGAGAGAGTGCAAGCAGGGGAGAGGCAGAGAGGGAGAGGGACAGAGGATTCAAAGCAGGCTCTGTGCTAACAACAGCAAGTCCAATATGGGACTTGAACTCACAAACTGCAAAATCATGACCTAAGCTGAAGTTGGCCACTCAACCAACTGAACCATCCAGGTGCCCCTGTCCAGTTTTCCTAATACCATTTGTTGAAGAGACTGTATTTTTCCCATTGTATATTCTTGTCTCCTTTGTTGAAGATTAATTGACCATATAGTTCTGAGTTCATTTCTGAGTTCTCTATCCTGTTCCATTGATCTATGTGTCTATTTTACTGCCAGTACCATACCATTTTGATGAATATAGCTTTGTAATATAGCTTGAAGTGTGGGAATTGTGATGTCTCCAGCTTTGCTTTGGTTTTTCAAGGTTGCTTTGACTATTTGGGGTCTTTGTGGTTCCATATGAATTTTAGCATTGTTTGTTCTAGCTCTGTGAAAAATGCTGCTGATGTTTTCATAGGTATTGCATCAAATGTATAGATTGCTTTGGGTAATATAGGCATTTTAACAATATTTATTCTTCCAACCAATTAGCATGGAATATCTTTCCACTTCTTTGTGTCATCTTCAACTTCTTTCATCAGTGTTTTATAGTTTTTAAAGTACAGGTCTGTCACTACTTTGGTTAGGTTTATTCCTAGCTATCTTATTGTTTTTGGTGCAATTGTAAATGGGATTTTTCCCTTAATTTATCTTTCTGCTACATCAAATAAGAAGTTTCTGCACTGCAAAGGAGACAGCAAAACCAAAGTGCAACCTATGGAATGAGAGAAGATATTTGCAAATAACCTATCTAATAAACAGTAACCAAAATAAATAAAGAACTTATAAAACTCAACACCCCTTAAGTGGATAATCCAATTAAAAAATGGACAGATAAGAACAGACATTTTTCAGAGGTGACATAAAGCACATGAAAAGATGCTCGATAATCCTGATCATCAGGGAAATACAAATCAAAACTACAATGAGTAATCACCTTACTCCTGTCAGAATGGCTAAAACTGAAAACAAGAGCAATAGGTATTAGTGAGGATGTAGAGAAAAAAAACTCCTCTTGCATTGTTGGTGGGAATGCAAACTGGTGCAGCCACTGTGTAAAACAGCATGGAGGCTCCTCAAAAATTTAAAAATAGAACATTTTTGCACTACTAGGTATTAGCCCAAAGGATACAAAAATACAGATTTGAAGAGGTATATTCACTCTGGTGTCTACAGCAGCATTATCAACAAGAGCCAAATTATGGAAAGAGCCCAAATGCCCATCAGCTGATGAATGGATAAAGAAGGCGTGGTGGTACACACACACACACACACACACACACACACACACAGGAATATTACTCAGCTGTCAAAAATAATGAAATCTTACCATTTGCAATGATGTAGATAGAGCTAGAGTATATTATGCTAAGCGAAATAAGTCAGAGAAAAATACCATATGATTTCACTCATATGGAATTCAATAAACAAAACAAGTGAGCAAACGGGAGGAAAAAGGAGACAGAGAGATGCAAACCAAGAAACAAACTCTTATCTAGAGAACAAACTGATGGCTACTAGAGGGGAGGAGGATAAGGAGATGGGTTAAGTGGTTGATGGGGATTAAGGAGGGCACCTGTTGTGATGAGGACAGATGGTATGTGGAAGTGTCGGGTCACCATATCATACACCTGAAACTAATATTACACCGTGTCTTAACTAACTGGAATTTAAACAAACAACAACAACAAAAAAACTAATAAAATCTTGATTTTGCATTGATCCTTACATATTACAAGTTCTTTTACATAGATTATCTAATTTCAGTCTAAGAACAGTATTGAGGTAGTAATAGCAGCTGATACTGAACTGAGTCCTTATCAGACAGCTTTCAGTATATTATTTTGAGGTAGGCAGCTTTAAGGTGGCCCTCGATGATCTGTTCCTCCTCCGGTTTTTCTGCCACTCCCTCCCCTTGAGGATGTGTTGGGACTAGAGACTTGCCTCTAATGAAGGGAATACAGTAAAAGTGATGGGATGTCACTTCTGACAAAATGACAAAGAGGCTGTGCCTTTCCTTTTGGATTCTCTTGCTCTCAGCCCTTGCCCTGGGGAAAGCAAGCTGCAACATCTAGAAGCAAGCTCTGTTAGTAATAGTCCTGGAGAGAGGGACATGTGACAATGAACTGAAGTCTCCGGGTAACAGCCAGCCAGGATCTGGACTTGTCAACATCTACATCAGTGAATTTGGAAGCATATCTTCCCCCAGTTGAGTCTTGAGAGGCTTGCAGTCCTATTTGACACTTTGATTGCAGCTTTGTGAGAAACTGAAACCAGTAGACCAGCTAAGCCATTCCCAGATTCCCAACCCACATAAACTGTGACAAAATAAGTCTGTTGTCTTCAGCCATTAGGTTTTGGGGTGATTTGTTATGCAGCAACAGATGATTTACACATATCTTAAATTCTCACAATTGCTCTATGATGTAGTACTCTTAATGCCAGCCATGCCTAACAAAGGAGGACACTAAGGTTTAGAGAGGTGAAGTAAGTTTCCCCAAAGCAAGTAGTCACCAAGTGGCAGAGACAGTATTTGAACCTGACTCACTGGACACCAGAGCTTGAGCCCTGTGCTGATTTGCTCCCTAGGAGTGAGACAAGATGCAGTTGACTTAACACAGTGATGATATAAAGGACGAATCCCAACACCATACTTTGATTTGAGAAATGTTCCTAAAAGGAGGCTAGGGAGGCAGGGCAGGTATTATTGTCCTCTTACAGTGATGGCAGACCCTGCAGCTCACACACCAGGAGGCTGGCACATTCACTTAGGCCTTCTGGCCCCAAATCTGTGCTCCATCCCTTTTTACCCCTACATTCATACTCATCTTTTATTTAAACAGACAAACTATATGCTGTAAATACTATATATTCGGATATAATAATAGTAATGTATAACAATCATAATATTATAGATCCATTAATTATTAATTAAATGTGTGCCAATGTTATATATGCCCATGAAAGAGGCACTCTGTACACTCAAGGCAAAGTGAGAGATTATCCAAAAGTCAGTGGGACCCGGTTGGCCGTCTTTTTGGTATGAAGGCATAAACTGCCATGGATGTGCTGGAGAAAATTGCTCCATTGGAGTTACAGGAACATTGTCTCTCTACCAGGCTGAAAAACTAATCAAGTCTTCTGAGCTTTGAGATTTTTGTTGCCTCTAAAGTCATTTTTCATCCCTTTTTGTAAGGTGCTCCATTTATATGTAAGTGACCAATAACTAGGGTGAGTACATTTCTGTCCTCTAATGCCTAGGGCATAAATTAAGGTCTCAGCTGTGCATAGAAACAGGCTTTATCATGTCACAGAAAGGGTCAGCAGATTACATTGCTTTGCCATTTTAGATTCTTTGAAATAAAATATGCTAGCCCATATTTCCAATTAGTAATTGGAAAAATTGCTAATTACTAATTAAATGTCATATTTAATACTTGATTTTTTTAAAAAGCATCCATGTAAGGAATTTAATTAGGCTCAGAGGGACAGAATGATCAAATGAAAATGTAATGAAAAAGGAAACCCTTCTTCTTTTCCTGAATGTTTACTTAAATTATGCTGGACAATAATGGCAGGAGAGATTTATGGATTACTAAATGCCAAATTCTCATACAGGTGATAAAAATTTCCTTGAGTAGGAAGAGTTCAACATTAAAATTTGTACTATGTAATAAAGTTTTAACATGTAAGCTACTTAAGTAAGTATACTATTCTTGTATTCTTGTACATTTACAGTAATACAGGAGAGAGTTAATTACAATGCCACATTGTGTTGTCAGAAATTGTGGAGGGATAAATAGTACAGAATTCAGAGGGATTAGCTTTGAAATGTGGAGTCTTTTCCTGTAGGGTTCTTGTTCTCAATCTTCTTCAGATGAGAAGAAGATTCTTTGGATTCTTATTCTTCTTGGACTCTTACAGAATCTTTTAAAATTTCTCAGGCCTGTTTTCTCCCCAGTGATTTGCAAGCTTTATAATAATGTCTACAATTATATTGTTGCTAATCAGGCAAGCTATTGACTTTTGCATATTTTGTGGCTAGACATCTTACTGAATTTCTGCACACTTTTTAATAACATTTTCATTTATTCACTTGTGTTTTCCTAGTAGATAATCACATCTGTAAGTAATAATATAGTTACTGCATGAGCAGTATTTTTAAGTATAATTTATATCACTTTATTTGGTTTTTTTCTTTTCCTTCTTTCTATTGCAATTATTAGAACATTCAGATGAGTGTTAAATATTGCTACTATTAGGCATCCTTATCTTTATAGGGTTTTACCAATAAGCATGATGTTGGCTATTGTTTGAGAAGATGTTCTTTTTAAAAACATTTTTATTTATTTAGAGAGAGAGAAAATGTGAATGAGGGAGGGGCAGAGAGAGGGAGAGAGAGAGATTCTCAAGCAGCCTCCATCCTGCTAGCACAGAGCCTGACGTGGGGCTCAATCCCACGAACTGTGAGATCATGACCTGATCTGAAACCAAGAGCTGGACGCTTAACTGACTGAGCCACCCAGGTACCCCAAGAAAGATATTCTTAAAAAAGTTTTTTTAGTGTTTTTATTCATTTTTGAGAGAAAGAGACAGAGCGCTAGTGTGGGAGGGGCAGAGAGAGAGGGAGACACAGAATCCAAAGCAGGCTCCAGGGTCTGAGCTGTCAGCACAGAGCCCAACGCAGGGCTCAAACCCACGAACTGTGAGATCATGACCTGAGCCAAGGTCATCTGCTTAACCTATTGCCTCACCCAGGTGCCCTGAGAAAGATGTTCTTAATGTGAAAAAATGTTCCTTTCTACTTCTAGTTTACTAAGAAATTTATTTCTTTTTTTTCTAGTTTGCTAGTTTACCAGTTTTTTTAAAAAATCATAAGCATACAGTAAAACTTTGGTTTGCAAGCATAATTCATTCTGGAAACATGCTTGTAATCCAGAGCACTCATATATCAAAGCAAATTTCAAGAACTGTTGGCTCAGCTGTGATTATGTGACATTTGGCCTCATGTACTACTCATATGGCAAGACATCACTCATTTATCAAGTTAAAATTTATTAGAAGTGTTTGCTTGTCTTGCAGAACACTCAGAACAAGTTACTTGCAATCCAAGGTTTTACTGTATGTTGAATTTTGTAAACTTTTAGTACCCTTTGAGATGGCCATTGTCTCACTGATGTGATATCTTTGCTCATTAAAAAAATTGTTTTTAACATTTATTTTATTTTTGAGAGACAGAGCATGAGCAGAGAGAGAGGGAGACACAGAATCTGAAGCAGGCTCCAGGCCCTGAGGTTTCATCAGAGAGCCCAACTGAGGGCTTGAACTCACAAACTGCAAGATAATGACCAGAGCCAAAGTCAGATGCTAAACCAACTAAGCCACCCAGGCACTCCATGTTCTTGCTCATTTTTAAAGGCAGTCTGCTGTTCCCATAAAGAGTTCTCTGGTAATAAAATACTTGCAACATGACAGCAACATGTTTTCTTGCTTAAAGATTACTTGTCTCTAAACGGCTGTAGTTCTTTAAGAGTAAGTTCCCTTACATGTTTTTCTGTTTCTTTAGCTTTGACAAAAACATTTAGTTGTGTATGTCATACTGATTCCCTTGGACCTGAGCTACTCAGAGTGTGATTTGCAGATAAGCAGCATCCACATTACCTGGGATTTTGTGAGAAATTTAAATTCTTGGCCTCATCCCACCCTGCTGATTAGTAGCTTTGCACGTGGGGACAAGGAACATGAGGGTTAACATGCTTTCCAGGTGCTTCTCCTGCACACTGTGGTTTGAGAGGCATCACTATAGAGTGTGCAGACACCATGGCTTACTAGGTGCAAAGCAATTACAAATGGAACTCCAGAGTCACAATCTGGGATCAGTCTCTTGTCCTACATGTATAGAGAAAGGATTTGTGAGTGAATTCAAGGTGTGGAGATTCAGTGGTTGGAGAAAGTAGCAGACAGAGGCATTCTCTGGGGTTTGAGGATATATCTGATCAGAGGAATGGAATCAGTGGAATGTCAACAAGGTTCAGGGCAGTGGAACTTGGCCTGGACCTATGTCTCTTTATTTTCTCCAAAGCCAGGACCACATTCTTCACTTCAATTTAGGTCAGGATTTTTTGTACAACACCCCACATAAGAATAATAATGATGATAATTGGAATAATACCTACCATTTCTTCATGGCCTATGTTGTACTACCTTTTCTTTACTCCTCACAATAGGTCTATATGATTCACAGGAGTTGTGATTCACATTTTAGAAAACAGACAACTGAGGCACAGAGAAATCAAATAAATTATTTTAGGTGGTAAGGACAAAGTAAGGGGAGAGCATCAGAAGCAAACTGGAGAATTAGAATAAAAACGCTACAGAAAACCAATACAATGAAGCCCAAAAAACTAGTGATATTGTCTTAAAAGATTATGCTTTTGGTACACCTGGATGCCTCAGTCAGTTAAGCATCTGACTGGCTCAGGTCATGATCTCACAGTTTGTGAGTTCAAGGCCTGCATTGGGCTCTGTGCTGACAGCTCAGAGCCTGGAGCCTGCTTTGGATTCTGTGTCTCCCTCTGTCTCTGCCCCTCTACCCCTCATGCACTGTCTCTCTCTCAAAAATAAACATTAAAAAATTTTTAAAAAGATTATGCTTTTATAGACACAAAAAATATTTCTGAAAGAAGACCCACTGGCACCAAGGAACGGAGCTGGGATGAATGCAGAAACTAGTGTAATGCTGTCCTTTCTGGGCCATAGAAATTTTGTGGGGTGGCCCTTGGTAGCAGTTCACTAAATACAGTTGTGGGGAAGCTGGGAGCAGCAGCCCCTGCATTGAAGGAATGAATCATGTGGTCAGAGGCAGCATCTCCAGCTCAGGAACTGCTGTGTCTGATGGAACGGCTGTGTCTGATGTAACAGCAGGGTTTCCCCAGTAGAATTTGCCCTGAGAGGTTCTTCAAGCTGCCAAGTTTCAGCCAGCCCCTTGTCAAAAGTGTACAGCATACAATCTCTTTGTAGGGTACTGCATTACTTAACTGAACAGGCAGAGGTATCAAGGAGAGGTGTTTCATGAGCAGTTTTTCTGTTATATTTCAGCAGTCATGCAGGTCCAATCATAAAACGATCAATTATGGCAAAGTGTGTTTCAAGCATTACACACACACACACACACACACACACACACACACACTGTCCCTTTCTGATGATTTTAAAAGTTGCTTCCTGAGACAGCTGGCAGTTCACCTTCTCTACCTTCTCATGAGAAGTTCTGCATCAAGGGAATTCTGCTTATAGGAATTCTTGCCTTCCATCAACTTTCAGCGGTTCAGGTGATATATGTACTTGCTGAAATGGGAGGGAGGAGAAACTAAAGGTGAAATGGAAAAGTATTTACAAATTTATAAACTCTTCAGTGGCTTTCAAACCTGGGTCTATGAAATAAGTAAACACAAATCCCAGTGCTGCCAGGAACCTGGAAAATCTAATGAAATAAGTACATGCAGATCTCAGTGCTAGAAGGCCTGCAAGGTTATCTGACTTAATTCTCTGTAGTCGAAGTCCAAATAAAAATATATCCGGAGAAGGACACAGATGCATACTGCCCAGATCCCTTCTTCAAGAAAGAGCTTGTAGCCAGCTGCTGAGATTGGGTCTGGACAGCCTTTAGCTGTCAGCCCCTTCGGGGATGTCCTTGGTCATAGACAGCTGCTTCTCCCAAGATGGTGCTCCTCTCGGGGTGGCTCCCACTCAGTGCCTGATGGAGGAAGGGGTTGGAAAGCCCCACCCTTTTCACCTTACTTGGGGCAACTCTGATGGATCATTTTAGCTTAGATTCCCTATAGAATTGGCTGAGGCTGTACTGCAGCTGTTTCTCCCTCAGTCCAATCCTGTTTCCTTCCCTTCCTCCAGTGGGGCTCCCAAGGCAAGGGCATTCCCTAATCAACATACTGCACAATAAACCCCATCCTAGACTGGGTTTCTCTTAGAGCATGGAGAACCCAACCTGTGACATGTCCCCAACACGCTGCACTGCCCAGTGATGCGGAGTGTGTACCTCACAGTCTAACTGCCGGTCAGATAGTGTCAGAAAACTCTTCAATGAAGTGCTGGAATTGGCTTCTCTGCACATTTTGTTAACTAGATCTGCCCTCCGGAACCAACCAGAACAAGACTAGGCTATCTATATTCTATTTCATTTATTTCCATTCTCTTGCCAAGAATTCTGTCTTGCAGTAAAACAAAGTTTTAGCTGATTCATTATCATCTCCTTCTTTTTTGGTAATTGTGAGACAAAATTGAAGAGAAAAGCAAATGATTCATAGGTCAGCAGTTCAGGAAACATGAAATAGTTCATGTTTCTTTTTAGGTGACTAACCATTACCATTTGGGGTGTGAGGGGCGATTTTGCAGGAGGAAGGGGCTTGGTGGGAGCAAGGGGAGAAACAAAGTGCTTTGTGGCAGAAGCAGAGATTTGCAGTCATCTTGGGCAATTCTTTTAATCTTCTGAGACCCAACACGTATGTTTTTGTTCATTTTCCTGCGTTTTCAGTCTTAGTAAAAGGAGATATTATTCATCAAGTTTAGGAAGCTGAGAGTTGTCCTGCCTTCCATACTCTCCTTTACTCTGTATGTCTATTTAATATCTGAACATTATCATTAGGGCTAATCCACTGTGTTCTTGTTTCCCTCTCTCCCTCTCTGCTACTACTTTGGCTTGGGCTCTTACAGCAACTGTCTCCTCCACACTTATTCTCTTCCACTCTGTAGTGCAGCAAGATTAGGTTCTCTATAACACCAAACTAATTATTTTGGTCAACAGCTTAAAATACCATAATGAAGCATTATCACAGCAAAAACCTGGAAACAACCCAAATGCCCATCAGTGGTAGAATGGATAATTAAATTGTGGCACATTCACACAACACAATGCTATGTAACAACAGCACCCAGTGAACAAGTTAATAGTATAACCGTCCTCATGAATGAATCTCATGAATATAACACTGAACCAAACCATAAAAGATATCATTCTGTACAATTTATACAGATATAAAGCTCAAAATAATCTATGATGTTGGAATGCAGGTAGTTGCATTTAGGGAGGGTGATGGTATGTCTGGGTGGGGACAGGAAGGGTACTTGTGTAGTCATGTGCCATTTCTTATCTTGGCGGTGGTTAGTAACATGAGTATGTTCACTTTGAGTAAAGTTGCTGAGCTTCACAATTAGGATTTGTATATGTCTCTGTATGAACATTATTCTTAATAAATACATTTAAAAATCCTAGAATAATTCCCCCAGGTGTATAGGGTAAAGTCCAAATTCATAGGATCCCCTCAATGACCAGCACACTTCTCAAACCTTCTCTCTAGGTATTCTCCTTGTGTATGTTCACTTCCCTCAATCTGGATACTTTTGTAGCTCCCTGAAAAGGACAGCAGGTCAGGTGGCTGGATGGCAAATACAGGTTTTTAATGAAAGTATGTGGGGCTGATAATTGTGGGGCTGATAACATTTACCCTACAGTGCTTTTCTGAGGATTAAATAAAATAATGTGTGTGCCGTTCTTGGCACAGTTCGTGAAGCATAGCAGACATTCATCATGTTAGTTCCTTCCTCCTCTCCACTCCCACCAGTGCAGATGAATGGGCCTATGATAACCCTGAACATTATGAGGGTATTGTTGCTGAAGTCACTTTTTGAGAGGTATTGCCTAGAACTGTCATTATCCATTTGGTGGCATTTACTCCCCAAAGACACTCTGGCTTGTCTTCAAGTCCCAAGATTACAAATCTTAACACAAATGTGACTTTCTAGGCAAGCTGTCCTAACAAAACTCATACTTTAATGTTTAAGTCAGGTTCATCTCAAATCTCTTGGAAATACTGCCACCTGCCCATTATCTGATAAAGGGATAAAGAACAGCTGCAGCTAAGGAAAGACATTTACCGGGGCCTGGTTTTACTTATTTGGGCCCTTTAGGTAGATGGGGTCATTAGAAGGATCTGAGAATTTCAGAATTGCAAGCTGTTGCTTCTATTGGTTGCTGTTTTTCAAAATATTATCTTGCTATAAAAATGCTTTCCTTCTCATGCCAGATTTCATAAAGACCTTCCATCTGGTCTGTACCGATAACTAGAATCTTGAGATGCTCATTCCTCTTACAACTTGTAGTTTAAAATGATCCAGATGTAGAAGAATTGGGATTTGCAGCTTTTTCTAAAGGATTTTGTCTTCCTAATCCTACAGCTGCATGTGTCAAGGCCTGACCAACAAGAGAGAGCACTAACAATGAGCTTATTACGTGTTTTCCACTGGCGATGTTCTTTTTCATTTGGCATGTCTTAGGAGAATAAAACCATGGAATAAAAGCATCGAAATCTATTAGGATAAGGACCAGAGTGAAATAGTAATCCACAGTGGGCAAGACAAAAAAGAGAAAGAGAAAAAGAGAGAGAGAGAATACTAAAAATGAAAAAAACAAGATTAGAATTAAACTGTATTAGAAATAGAATTCTCAAAGATTTTACCAATTGTGATCTAGGAATATGCCAAATTGATTAACTGATCTTTTAAAATCCCAGTTCTCAGTTTCTTAATCCACAAAATGTGGAAAGGGATACCAAATTATGAAAAGTAGATAGAATATTGATGAAAGTCCTTTTATTCCCAGGTAGATGGACATTGGTAAATTCCCTTACCTGGGCCCTAAGCTTTAGGGGCCATAATACTGGTTCTACAAAATGACTCAGGGAGGAGGAAACAAGGGAGTAGTCAGCCACTCTAAGGAGCTGCTGCCCCATTTCCCCCTTTCTCTCCCTTGTCCACCCATTTTCTCCCCCTTTCTCCTTCCTTGTCCATCCATCTGCCTCCTCCTTGCCCACAGAGCATATTCAGTGTTAACTGAAGTTAATGTTCATATAATTTCATACACACAAAATGTGGGAGGTGGAAAGGAAAGGAGCACATAGCATGAGATGCCCAGATTCACCTCTACCCTGACATGGCCTTGATAACATATGGAATGAATAATAAATCCTCATTTGGTGGAAGTTCACCTCTTGAGCAGCCTCAAGATTATTTTCTCATGTAAATAAGCCTACAGAAATGGAGGGAAAGCCTTCCCATATTAAAATATTAGCTTTAGATCTTTTACTTTTGAAGGCTAGCATAGAAATAAAAGTCTAAGAAGGACCACAGACATGAGAAAATGACATGTGCATAAAGGTGAGATGCAGAGAATCAGATGCTTGAGCAATGAGAAAATAACCCATCATCTCAGGGCCCAAGGTTTTCTGTAAAGGGATCTGCTTTCAGTCTGAAGCCTGGGAATCTTGGTGGTGGTGATGGTGTAACACGTTGATAGAGAGGAGCTTCAGCCAGTTGGGGACAAGGTGCTGCTGGTGATAATCTCACTTTGCTCCCTAATAATAATTTCATTAGACAGGAACTGTAACATATTGCCATTCACCTGAGCTCATGGTGTGTCCTAGATTTTGTTTCTTCCTAAATACTATCTCAGAGAAATCCTGACTTGGTTATTTACCTCAAAAGAAAAGAGGTGTATTTACATAATTGATGCTGGCCAGGTATCAATAAAAAGAAATGGGGAGGAAATGTTTTGAATAGATACCAAAATGGCTAACAAAGGCAACACCTGGGTGAATCTCAGGGTAGCTGTGGTTTATGTGTCAACATGAGCCCAAGGGAAAGGTGTGTCCTGGAGGACACCTGGCCTAGGAATATGCCCCCAAGTCAAGTTACCATGGGCAGGAAGAGAGAAATGAAAACTTGAGTTTACTGTTTGTGATGTTGATTCCTGCGGAATTCTAAATTTGCCTGTTTGTAGATATTGGTAGTCAATTTGAATACTTTTTAACAGAAAAGTAATCTGTGAAGCCTTCATCCCCGGACAATTACCACCTAAAGGAATATTTAGGTATGCATTTACCAAGACTCTGAGAACGACAGTTTTGTCTACATTATTTTTTGAGCTCCTTTTCCAGTTCCGTCATTACAAGTCTCAATTTATACAGAGATCTGTAGCAATCCCTGGGTTTCCAAAGCCCATATCAGGTGATGATGACATAATAGTTACGTTCTATCAACAATGATGAGTCAGGAGTTGAATGAGCTTCTCTGTATAGATCTCTAGTGATGAAATATCTGGGCAGAGGCACTTCTCCCACTTCCAGGCAGCAAAATGGTTAGTTGTGGAGGTGCTGTGCAATTTCAGAAATAAGCAACACACTTTGCTTTAAACATGGTATAGAAATTGAACTGAGTCCCACTTGGGAAGCTAGCTTCATTTTCACAGTTCTGTGGTCTAGGGCTAAAATTCTGAAGGGAGGAGAAAGGCAGGCAGGCATATTTTCTGCACTTGCTAAGCGGGCCTCAAATGCCTCCGCTCATTTATTTGTTGAAGACAGGGTCATCTCATTTAATTCAGCAGGAATACAAGTGCACCAGCAAGTGCAGAAAGGCTGCCTCATAATTTCCTCTCTGTATTGCAAATCTTTATTTCAAAGGTATTGCAAATATGCTCCCTAAGGAAGAAGCTGCATGGAGAGCCAGATGCAGGCCTCTGCTTCCTGCTCCATAAACAGGGTTAAGTCAGGGAAGTCCACCCTGGGTGTTTAAGGTCACGCACATCATGTCCAAATGTGTAACCATGGAAAATGTATTCTTAGTAATGTCAAGTACAGAACAGGAGCATAAACTGCTGGAGTTTGGGGTAAAAGAAGAGTGGTAGGAGAACCATGACATATTTGGGAAAAACACCCCTCCCCCAACTTATTTGACCATCTAATCCCTCCTGGACTCAGAGAGATTTGGTGCAGGAGGCAGGGAAGGACAGTGAGGAAGGTTAGAAAACATCATCCTGGGATGCTGACACCCTCTGCCTCACCCTTGCAATTCAAGGACAAACAGGGTTGAGTTGAATACAAGGTCCTATACAAAACTGGACACAGGTTTAAAAAAAAACACGAAAAACCAAAAGTATATATATATATATATTAACAACGCAAAACCATGTATCATCCTGTGATAGGAGCAGGAACCACTTCCATTTAGCCTGGATTCCCTTTCATTTTCATTACGCAGGGGGCCAGTCTCTCACCTTGCAGTATTGGGTTTGCAAATAGCCAAAGACTAAACTTCCAATCTTAACTCGCACTTTCACGGTTTATTTTGTAATTTAAGAAAATGAGTCAACCCCATCATCTCCGCACCTGGGTACTTTCTTTATCAGGCTAAGCACATCATTATTTTCTGAGGGCTGGAGCAACCGTACAGTCCTTTCCAATCAAAGGGTTTTCAATCAGCGTTGGCTTTGAAATCACCTCGTCCTCCAGCACTCCTCGCCGCACACCCGTCTCCGCGTGATTTCCACTCAAGTTTTTTCCTCCTAGCACCCCTCCCACATGCATTTCATCTTTAAGCCGCCTCAAATCTTTTTGCAAGGGAAGCAGGATAAAATGCTTAAACCGCAATTAAACACGATCGACACGCAGCTTCACACATTTGGGGATTGTCTAACCTAGAAATGCGTTCCTTACTAAGAGGTCCAGGGGGAAGGCACGGTGCCCAGGCGACCGCCGTAGTCTCCCTCCCCGTGCCCCCAACCTGGCTGCCTTCGCGCCCGAGAGGGGGCAAAAATCCCCCCAACCAGTGCTTGAGCCCCTGGCCTGTGGAGGGGGTGAGCAGGGAGGCCGAGGCCGTCCCTGCAAGCGTGCGCCCCTCACCTTAAGGACGGTGCGTGCGGTCGCGTCGCCGGGCGACCCGGGGCGTCCCGCTGCCTCCTGAAGTCTCACTCCGAACGCGCTGCGCTTCGTTCTCTCCGGAGCGTTATCAAAGCACAGCTTCCTCCAACACCCAGCTGTGGGGCGCGCCGAGTCCAGGGGCGCCGGACCCTCGAGCGTCCTTGGCCCGCTCCCGTGCCCCCTGGCCGCGGCGACAAGAATGTGGGAGCGCGACGCGCTGGGCAGCCCCGTGGGGCTGCAGGCGGCGGGCGCTGCGCTTTGCGAAGTCTGGGCGCCCGGACTGGAAGAGGAGGCGTGAGCGAGCGCGGGCGGGAGGAGGTGGGGGAGGAGGAGCAGGAGCAGGAACGGGAACAGGGGCAGTTTACTAAATCACCAGGCAGGTCGCAGGCACGCAGGACACCACTGAGCGGCGAACGGGCTGGGTGGGATGAAAAGGTGAGCCGGGGTGCAGTGAGGGTGCTGGCGGTGGAGGAGAACTTGGAGGTCGGAGCTCCGAGGTGCTTCGGATCTCGCTGAGGCTGTGAAGGAGAAATTCGGGAGCTGATGGCGCCCTCGGGGCTCCCGGTTGCAAACAGTAGAGGGCAGCGCTGTCCAGGCTATATAAGCCTGGCACACGGGGTTGGTGGTCTCCCCAACGAGGGTCTCCCCTCCGGAGCGCTTTGGTTAGTGGAGGCCCAGGCAGAGAAGGGTCCAGGTGGTGCAAGGAAAGGCAGACCCCATCCCCGTATTCTGTGGCCAGCTTGGGTTGGGGAGAGAGGGAATGCAGTAGCTGACGGGTTTGGACTTTGCCTCTCTGTGGCCCCTCCAGGCAAACACTCTGGAAGGGAATTACTCCTTTTTCGAAAACTCAAGGGGAAAATTACAGTCAACATCCACAGAGTGCTGTAAGGAGAGGGTTGGGAAGAGGAGGGTGAGGAAGAAGTAGGGGAACGTTGTGGGTGGGGAAAAGTGGGAAGGGGAAGAGACGTGGGGAAAGCAGAGGAGAAAGAGAAAGGGAGGTGTTGGAGCTGATATTTCAGTCTGGAAAGGTCTCTGTGCTCTTCCCAGTGTTCCAGGGGTATTCACCTGCTGTGAGGCCAGAGGAGTTAACTTGTGAGGGACTTTATAGAATCCTGGCAGTGCTGAAGTACTGAGGGCTTTGGTTACTTTCCTGGAGGGAACTTGAGTGGCTCCAAAAACTTGAAGCTTTATATACATTGATTCCCTGATATTTTGGAAGAAAAAAAATCAGATTATTCGAACTACAACCCTGGCAGATGGGAGAAGAGAGATGGGGAGTTGTAAAATGGAAAAGCAAATCTTTTTTTAAAAGATGTTTATATTTTGTTTCTTTTTTTCCCCAATTTTTTATTTAAATTCTATTTAGTTAACATATAGTGTAGTATCGGTTTCAGGAGTAGAATTTAGTGATTTATCACTTACCTGTAACACTCAGTGCTCATCCCAACAAGTGTCCTCCTTAATACCCATCCTCCGTCTAGCCCATCCCTGCCCCTCAGCCCTCAGTTGTCTATTGTTAAGAGTCTCTTATGGTTTTCTTCCCTCTCTTTTGTTCTTCTTACCATATGTTCATATGCTTTGTTTCCTAAATTGCACATATGGGTGAAATCATATGGCATTTGTCTTTCTCTGTCTTATTTTGCTTAGCATAATGCACTCTAGCTCCTTCCCTGTCATTGCAAATGGCAAGATTTCATTCTTTTTGATGCCTGAGTAATATTCCATCATATATATTATATACAGACATTATATCTATATGCCCAGATAATATTCTAGTTATATATATAATATTCCAGTTATATAAGATTATATATATAATATAATTATATATATATGGATATATATATATTACATCTTCTTTATCTATTCATAAGTTGACAGACACGTGGGCTCTTTCCGTAGTTTGGCCATTGTTGACAATGCTGTGGAACAGCAAATCTTATGAAGACTACATGATCTATAGTCATCTTGATATAAGTTGAAAGGACTTTGCAACCTCTGTAGACAACCCATGTAGTTTCCCCAAAATACCTGCCTCACACTTGCCTTTTTAGTGTGAGTGGCTTTTTATGGCTTTATGGCTGAATTGAGAAGGCTTTATTTGATTTGATTTGATTTTTGGTAGCTTGTTTTCTAAAACAAATGAAATCCTTCTTTTTCAATTCAGAAAGCAAGCAAGCATGCCTTTCTTCCTGCCTTCTGAAGTGCCTCTCAGGATCAGCAGGGGCTCGGTGATGGTGTGAAGGAGAATTTCACTAAACAAAGAAAGAAAGGTTGGTAAACCATAGTCTTGAACTGTGATTTGCTTCCATTAATCCTATTACACTAAAAGGTTTAAGTGGACTAGAGCCAAACAGGAACATGGGATGGAAGGATGTTTTCCCACCAAAGAAAAATAGTGCTTCCAAGTCATCAGTTTGAAATGTGTTAGATGATAGAACTGTTATATAAAAACAAGCAGAACAAGAATCTTTCTTCATTTTAAAAAAGAACCTCATAGAATGAAAGCTTTTTGGATACCCC
The DNA here is from genome assembly GCF_008692635.1 of Crocuta crocuta. Classification (NCBI taxonomy): domain Eukaryota; kingdom Metazoa; phylum Chordata; class Mammalia; order Carnivora; family Hyaenidae; genus Crocuta; species Crocuta crocuta. The sequence goes on from NW_027551567.1 coordinate 4,029,305, forward strand.
AGGAGTAAATGAGGATATGGTCCTACTCTGGCAACTCTGGAGTCCTTCCAAAAGATGAATAGAGTTTGAGTTCATTTTGGTCTGTTTTAAAAGAAATTGGCTTACTTATTCTTTGGTTCTTACCAATGTAAGCAACATATTCATTTGGAAACTCTCCTGAACATACTTCAGCATACCCTGGCTTTGGCAGATCTTAGCTTCATGAAGTTCATGGTTATTCTCAAGCTATTCATTAATTTCTAGGATATACTTTACCAGTTTTAATGAAAGTCAACATCTGCTTAATTAGGAGCTGATAATTTAATTTGTGGACTACTCATTTGAATTTCCGTGGGGCTCCGAGAGTCCTTTAAGATTGTAGGTATATGTAAATTATATGCATATTTCATAATGGAGAATTTCTTGCCAGTTACAAAAATATCTATAGAGATATTGGGTGGAGCCTTGGGCATAGGGCATAGCAAATTTATCAACTTGAGAACTCAAAAGTCATTATGAAGAATTAATTGAGCACATTCACCCATTCATTTAAAAATGTTGACAAATACCTACCTTTTACCATGCATGAGCCAGTTTCTAGGAATACAATAAAGAAGATACAGTTTCTTCTTTGATGGGTCATAGAATTTAGTGAGAAGACTGATTCACAAACTAACAAATTCAATCCTAAGTAATAGTTGGGAGAAGGGGCAGGTACAGAGTTCTGTGGAACCACAAAATAGGGCATCTAATCTCACCTTGAGGATCAGGGAATACCAGCTGGAGGTAGGCGTGGTAGTTGTGTGTGTATAGGAGAAGGGGTGGTTGGTAGTGATGAAGAGTGGGGAAAATGATGAACAATAGCTTGTCTCCATCTCCAAGGCACATCCTAATCCCATTTGTTAGCTATCTGCTTGGATGCTGGAGACTTACTTAAAACATATGAGGAAGTAAGAATGCTTTTCCTCATAGGAATTAGACTAGAAGATTTTTAAGGTAGAAACTATGTATGACTTTTTCATGTCACCAGTACAAAGTCAAGACTATAGTAAACATATGTCTGTAGTTTCCTTCCTTCACCATGGAAATGAGAATAAAATGGCAAAGGGAGGAGTTGAGGGAAAGAGGAGCTCATGCTTACTGAGCTCACAAAACCCGAGGTTCTCCCCATATGTTATCCCACCAAACAATCCTAACAACCCTATGATATAGTTATTATCTCTTTTACTGTTGCATTTAAAGAATGAACTTCAAAGGGTGCCTGGGTGGCTCAGTTGTTAAGTGTCCAACTTTGAATCAGGTCATGATCTAACTGGTTTGTGAGTTTCAGCCCCACCCGGAGCCTGCTTCAGATCTGTATCTCCCTCGCTCTCTGCCCCTCCCCCATTCACACTCTGTCTCTCTTTCTCTCAAAAATAAATAAACATTAAAGAATGAACTTCAAATTGCATTCTATGTCCGTGGTGTGACAAAGGTCAGAGGTAGCAGATGAAACATTTATTGGTAGCTTTCTGTGCTAGTCAGCTGTTAGTAGTTATACTGTGGGATCGAAGCATAACCCCCAAAGATATACAGCAAAGTGATATCTTGCCCACAGTAAATATTGGCCATGGATTGGCTGCAGGTTCTCTCCACATGTTCATTAGGGGACCTAGGCTGATGGGGTCAGATCATTTTTAGGCAGAAGGAGGAATAATGGTAGAACATCACAATGGCTTTTAAAGCTTTTTACTTAATTATAGGGTAATTTATTCCATTTGCTAGAATAAGTCATATGGCTGAGTATACTTTCTCCAAGGAGGGATACCAGGAGGGCCTCTGTAGGTACAGGCCTGGTAGTGACAGAATATTGTGAACAAATTATTCAATTGACAACAGTTTCCAGTGATGCTTTTGTATGAAGGTATTTTCTCTTTAAAATATTTATTTAGAGACTCTATTTGCTAATGGTGTTCACCAACCTCAGGATTGGGAACAAAATAATGAATCTAGGTTGATTAACTTAATTGATTAGAATATGTCATCAGCATACAAACTTTACAGGCACAGTTGGGCTTGCGCTAACAAAAAGCTTTATTCTCTGGGCATACACTGGCTATTTCTCCATGTTGGACACATTACTATTTGTTCTTATAAGGAAATAAGTAAGGCAGACTAGGTGGATTAGGATAAACCTCTCATGGAACTAAACTTCAGGCTTTAGTGGTATTGGCAGTGGCTCATGATCAATATGGCTTCTTCACTGAAAGTGATCATGAGAAGCCAGCTCACTCAGTGAAGAGTAGAAATAACACATTTTCAATAAATATTTCTTAAACACCTCCAGCCTAGAAGTTTGAAAGACATATACCTGGTGCCTGCCCTTAAGGAACTGCAAAGCCAAGATAGGAGAAGGCACTTACGTGAATTACTACATGAAAGAGCTGAAGGAGCGGAGAAGCTTCTATGAAGCGATTGAGCCTAAGCTGAACTTGGAAAGCCTGTGTAGAGTAGGACTAGACTCTCTCAGTGTATGGCTAATCTTTCTGCTTCATGGCCTACCTTCCTGCTCTCAGGAAAAAGGAGGAGATCAGGGGTAAATACTTTGCCTAAAGATACACATGTGGCTGAGCTGAGATTTGAACCCAGCACTGGCTCTAAAGATATTGCAGTTGTTCCAGAGATGGGCTGATGGAGTGCCGAGGAGAGGGAGAGAAAGCTTGGTTAGGGGAATCAGTTGGCTGTGGGACTCAGGCTCACCAAAGCCAGCGATTCCTGTGGCAGTATTTCGCAGTGAGGGTGTGTGCATGTGTGTGTGTGTGTGTGTGTGTGGTGGTTGGGGGATTGGGATGGACCAATCACAGAATGCCATAAGATGTGTTTATTATGATTTTATTTTTATTGGTAATAATACTTGGCATAAAGATTTACAAATTTCAAAGCACTTTCACTGTCTTCACAAAAACCCAACAATGTCAAATCATTTTTAAAAAAGAAAGTTTATAAATCACATATGAGGTGATAATAATTTCTTAACTTTATATATATTTATTTACTTATTTTAAAGCTTTTTTGAGGTATAACTCATATAACATTTTCCTGTCTTGAGTAGACAACTCATCGGTTTGTTAAATGTGCAGAGTTGTGCAGCCATCATCACAATCCAGCTGTAAAACATCTCCATTCCCTAAAAAGTTCCCTCATGTTTGTTTATAGCCAGTTTCCCTGCTCCCACCTCCTGTCCTAGGCAACTACTGATCTGCTTTCTGTCTTTATAAATATGCAGATCAGTGCATATAAATATGCAATATTATGTGTCTGGCTTCTTTTACCTAGCAAAATGTCTTTGAGTTCATCCATATGAAGCATGTACCTGTAGTTCCTCCTTTCCAGTTGCTGAATTGTTTTGCATGACATGGATATGTGGTACTTTTTCTTCCTCATCTTGTCACCAGTTGCTGAACATTTGTATAATTCCCTAACTTTAAATAGCAGTTTTACATTTACAAATCACTTTGGCATATATTATCTTAATTGACACTCAGGAATCAGGGGAGAAGTCAAAGCAAGTTGCTATTCTCATTTTACATGACAATAGGGATGGTAATAGTAGCTGACATTTATGGAGCTCTTACTATGTACATTGCTACTCCAAACAGGTTGTGTGTATTAACTTATTTAATCTTTGTAGCAACCTTATGCAGAAAGAGCTATTATTATCCTCATCTTTTAGATTGGTAGACCGGTTCAAAGAAGTTAAGTAACAATCCCCAATTTTTGTAGCCAATAAGTAGCAGAACAGGTTTAAAACCTGGCAATCTGGTACCAGCAGTAAGACCTATAGAAATCAGTGATAAGTTATTTAAGACCATGGCTGGTACATGGAGGTATACTCACAATGTAGATTCAATATAAATTTATTTATCAGATCCCCAAGAATTTTAGAGAAATATGATACGTTAAACATTAATATACAATATACTTTTTTTGTATAGATAAAGAAATGGACCATGAAAAGAAAGATGTATATGGCCTTTTCCAAAGTCATACATCTGGTCAGAGGCAGGGCCTGGATTAGATCCCAGGTTTCTTGACTCCAAAGTTGGTACTTCTGTCATTAGCATCCTCTTTAGAGATTGATACAAAGCCTGATGTGATGGGAGACAGGAAAAGAGTGAGCTTGTATCAAGGACGCTGAAATCAGAAGTAAAAGAATTAAGGAATTATGATTACTTTTCTTTGAGTTTGAGGTACAAAGACTACATGTCTGAGGGCCCCAAACCTACTTTAGTACCAGCAAAGTCTTGAATTCTCAGGTGACTGGGCCAGCATGGGAATTCCATGTGTGCCATTTGTCTATACAGGGAGAATTGACCACAGTCCTTTCAGAAAGGGTTGATATTAAAAAAGTTTTCAGTGGTGACTCTTGATTTTGGCTCAGGTCATGATCCTGAGGTCATGGGATCAAGCCCTGCATTGGGTTCCAAGCTGAGCATGGAGCCTGCTTGAGATTCTCTCTCTCTTTCTCTCTCTCTCTCTTTGCCTCTCACCCATTTGTACATGTGCTCTCTTTCCCTCTAAAAAAAAAGTTTTTAAAGTTAGTTACATCAGGCCCTGGAAATTATTGACAATAAGTACTTTCCAAAGTGAGCCTTTGGAAGGAAAGTTGATTGAATTTTTCACAAGAGCCTCTCTCAAAATTTCAGCCCTAGAAACTTCAGACATCATAATGGTAGTGCCAATTGTGGAATATTCTGATATTTCACCTTTCCCTCAGTGGATTTTCAACTCATTCCTTTCTCCTTACATTGCGAGTAACAGTCCCTGACGTTATAGCTTAAATGGTCCTTCATGTGAGAGATTGTTCAGGCCTTCCCCTCATGGCAGTATCGATCTCCATGGCCACGTTGCATGGTGAAGGAAAGATTGTGCCTCCCCCAGTACTATTGTGGAGCTGTTGGGCAGATGAAAGATGCAGAGCTAACTCTCTCCAGGCACTGGGTTCTCTCTTCATTATAGCTTTATCAGAGTCGTTTTACATTCCACACTTTAGAGGCACAATGTCAAAGCTTGGTTTTTACCTCCCTGTATTCTTTTCTTACTCAAAACAGGCCTATTCAGAGATTTGAGATATTCACAAAAATGATTTTTCCCCTAATAACTCTAAAGGGGAAGAGCTGTAGCATTTCATGGAGGAGGCAGAACTTAAAATGGTCTGGGAGGAAAGATGATTACAATTGGACAAGTTTTGGAAAAGTTCTATTCTGAGCAGAGGCATGGTTTCCAATGGCTAATGTGTGAAATTCATTTGAATCATAAGATAAGGTATGGAGAGAATAAAATAGTTCAGTGTGACTGGCCCTGGGGTGTGTGTTTAGAGGTCAGGTCTGAGATTATGCTGTGGAGATTAAGTTTGAAAGGAAGAGGAACCCCGCCAGTCACTGTCAGGAGTATGAAGGACCTGAATCTGGATTGGATCACAGCAGGTCAAGACTGCAAGGAAGGAAAACCAGAGCTATTGCAATAATTGTGCAAGAAATTGTATGTATCAGAAGTAAGACAGAGGTTATGGATAATGTAGAGGTAGAGAAGTATTTGAGACAGACTTAAAAATGCAAAATAAATGGGATTTAGTGACCAACTAGTGAGGAGTGACAGGAGGAAAAAGGAATGTTGGGATTTCACTTCTTTCTAGGCTGGGAGACAAAAAATGCAAAGGTGCAAAGAAAGCAAATAGACAAATCCAGAAGGCCATTTTGAATACAAGATTCTAGAAACCTGTACCAGACCTCTTGAGCAGATAGAATTGATTCGGTGACTTTCTCAGGTTTTTGTTCTGCTTTTGTGCATACCATCTAATTGTTGGACCAGAGAGCGGCAGGGTTTCTTGTTCATTATCAGAAATTCCTACACACAGATTCCAATGCAACACTGATTAATTTAAAATCATTTTACTGGTAAGAGAATGGAGGGTAAGGGATAGGCAGGTTTGAGGAGAGGAGAAGAAAACATGAGGGAAGGGGATTTCACTCAAGGACTCTATCCTTTCTAACATGCTTCCCTGACACAGTGGTTTCTAAATCTGGTGATGCATCAGAACCATCTGGAGAAGGTAAAACCAAGACCAACAAAACCCAGACCCTGCCCTAGACCTACTGAATTAAAATCTCTGAGGCTGTGGCCCAGTGATGCAGGAATCTGTGTTTTTCAGACTTCCCAGAATGATTCCTTAGCATGTTAAAAAGAAAACCAAAATGTTGCTGAAGACTCAGATACAATGTATTTTCAAAATAGTAGTTTTGTCTTAGGCTATCTGGTTTTCTCTAACTGTTCACATTATGCAGCCCTTCTTTTACCCTGGCAGACATTTAATGGCTGTCTTGGTCTGCTCAGGCTGCCATAACAAAATAACACAGAATGGGTGGCTTTAAGAAAACAAATTTATTTTCTCATGGTTCTAGAGACTGTAAAGTCCAAGATCAAGATTCTAGCAGGATTCAGTTCTGGTGAGACTTTCTTTGTCGCTTGCAGATGGTTGTATTTCTCTGCCTTCACAGGGGAGAGAGAGAGAAAGACAGTGAGAGGCAGAGAGACAGAGATAGTTGGAGGTGAGAGAGGGAGGCAGGGAAACACACACACACACACACACATACACAAACACAGAGAGAGACAGAGACAGAGAGAGAGAGCGAGAGAGAGAGAGATCTGATGTTTCTTCCCTTTCATAAGGTCACCAGTCCTATTGGATCAAGGCTCCACCCTTACGATTTCATTGAACCTTAATTACCTCCTTCAAGACCCTGTCTCTAATAGTCACAGGAAGGGTTATAGTTTCAACATACCAATTTTAGGGGGACATAGGTCAGTCCATAGCAGTGGTCTATGAAGCTAACTCAATGTTTCAAGTGAAATTGTCAACAATAAGATACACATAAATGTGGAGTGTATTTCTATCTCCTCTTCATTACTGTTATTAATATTTTACCCCCTTTTTCACCGCTGTTTTAAAATTTACAAAGTGGAATTTTTTAAAAAAAAATCTGTGATATCAAGAAACAGATTCTCTAAAAGCATCAAGGTTACCAAAAACAATGAGATACCTAGGAATAAACCTAACTACAGAGGTTAAAAGATCTATACTCTGAAAACTCTTAGGACATTTATGTAAGAAATTGAAGAAAACACAAAGAAATGGAAAACCATTCCATGCTCATGGATTTGAAGAATAAACGTTGTTAAAATATCTATGCTACCCAAACAAATCTACACGTTTAATGCAATCCCTATCAAAATATCACCAGCATTTTTTTTTCAGAGTTAGGACAAATAATCCTAGAATTTGTATGGAACCACAAAAGACTCCAAAAAGCCAAAGCAATCCTGAAAAAGAAAAACAAAACTGGAGGCATCACAATTCTGGATTTCAAGCTATATTATAAAGCTGTAGAGTATGTTACTGGCACAAAAACAGACACTTAGATAAATGGAACAGAACAGAAAACCCATAAATAGACCCACAGCTATATGGTGAACTTACCTTTGACAAAGTAGGAAAGACTCTCCAATGGAAAAAAAGACAGTCTCTTCAACAAATGGCGTGGGGAAACCTGGATGGCAACATGCAGAAGAATGAACCTGGACCATTTTTTTTTACGCTGTACACAAAAATAAACTCAAAATGGATGAAAGACTAAATATGAGACAAGAAGCCATCAAAATCCTAGAGGAGAAAACAGGCAGCAACCTCTTTGACCTTGGATGCAGCAACTTCTTACTAGACACATCACCGAAGGCAAGGGAAACAAAAACAAACAAACTATTGGGACTTTATCGAGATAAAAATCTTCTTCACAGTGAAGAAAACCATTGGGAGAAGATACTTGCAAAGGACATAATCTGAAAAAGAGTTAGTATCCAAAATCTATAAAGAACTTATCAAACTCAACAACCAAAAAACAAATAACCCAGTCAAGAAATGGCCAGAGGACATAGACATTTTTTCAAAGAAGATATCCAGATGGCCAGCAGACACATGAAAAGATGCTCAACATCACTCATCATCAGGAAAATACAAATCAAAACCACAATGAGATACCACCTCACACCTGTCAGAATGGATAAAATTAACAACATAAGAAATAACAGGTATTGGTGAGGATGCAGAAAAGGGGAATCTTCCTGCACTGTTGGTGGGAATGAAAACTGATACAGCCACTATTTCAAAAAAATTAAAAATAGAACTACTCTATGAGCCAGCAATGGGTCTACTAGGTATTTACCCAAAGGATACAAAAATACAGATTCAAAGGGATACATGCACCCCAATGTTTATGCAGCATTATCAACAATAGCCAAACTATGGAGAGATCTGATGAACTGATGAATGGATAAAGAAGATGTCAGATATGTATGTGTATATATATATGTGTGTGTGTGTATAATGTGTATATTATATATTATATATATATATATATAATGGAATATTACTAAGCCATCAAAGAGAATGAAATCTTGCTATTTGCAACACCATGGATGGAGCTAGAGTGTATTATGCTAAGTGAAGTAAGTCAGCTAGAGAAAGAAATACCATATGATTTCATTCATATGTGTAGTTTAAGAAATAAAACAGGTGAACATATGGAAGGGGGAAAAAGAGAAGAGAGGGAACCAAACCCCAAGGGACTCTTAATGATAGAGAACAAACAATGGCTTGACAGATGAAGAGAGGTGTGTAGGGGATGGGCTAGTTGGGCGATGGGCACTAAGGAGGGCACTTGTTGCAATGAGTACTGGGTGTTGTATGTAAGTGATGAATCACTGAATTCTACTCCTAAAACCAGTATTGACCTGTGTGTTAACTAAAATTTAAATTAAAAAACTAAAAAGCAAAAAATACCCCAAACAAACTCAAAAGCATCAAAGTGAAACAAACAGTTGTTTGGTAAGATATAATAGGGTGATCCTAGCAGTCCAGAATAGTAGGGTTACTCTTGATTCTTGAACCACTTGCACAGAATTATAGACTTTTATAATTTGTTTAAGGATTGAAACAATCATCTTGTAATTCAGGTGAAAATAGTTTGCTAGCATATAATAATAACATAATGTACATGTAGCAGGGTTGTGGCAGAACCAAGATCCAAATCCAACTTTTCCAAGACAAATTTTGTTTTTTTTCCCAATCCAGCTTGACTCTATTTCCTGCCATTATTTTAATACAATATTGTTATATTAATTTTGTGGAATATTGTAACAAAGTACCAGAAACTAGATGGCTTAAGACAACATAAATTTATTCTCTCACAGTTTTGGGAGATGGAAGTTCAAAATCAAAATTTTGGCAGGGTGATGCTCCAGCTGAGACTCCAGTAGAACCAGTGCTTCCTCGCCTCTTTCAGCTTCTGGTGGTGGCCAGCAATCCTTGATGTTCCTTGGCTTCCAGCTGTATCAGTTCAATCTCTGTCTCCCTTGTCACATGGTGTCCTTGCTGTGTCTGTCCTCACATGACACTTTCCTCTTCCTATAGGATCAGTCATACTGGATAAGGGCACACTCCAATGACTTCATCTTAACTGAATTATATCTGCAGAGATCCTATTTCTGAATGAGATCACATTCATAGGTACAAAGGGACCGGACTTCAACATATTTTTCTGGGGACACAATTCAACTCATAATATCTGGTAACCAAGGAAGAGCTCCTGGATTTCTGTACCAGACAATCACCTTTGCCTCCACACTAGTATAGTATGCTATCTCACTGAGGAGACTGTTCTATAATTTAGAGAACATTATTAATTTAAATAAATCCTTAAGCTTATAGCTATGCATTCCTTTTAGGAGTAGAAAGTATCATTTTGTGGAGGGAAAAAGGTAATCAGAACTCTCAGTGCCTGAATTCAGAAGGTTTTTCAAGTAACTACAGGAACACAAACTCTGGAGTTTGTGGAGTTAATTTTTTTTTTTCTCAGTACAACCATGGACATTGATCTTGATGGTGCCATTGATAGTAGATTTCTTCCTTATTTTTTTTAAGCTTTTATCAACGCTCTGCAGTGTGCAAGGGTTTCAACAGTACAAATAAGAAGCTGTCTACCTTCAAATGACACTCACCCTTGCTTTCCCTCCAGAGGGAAGCACCAACAAAAACTACCTTTGCCCTTGGCAAGACATACTTTAAAAGATGTTTGTATCAAATAGGAGAGGGGTAAAAAGATAAGCTGAAACACAGAGAAAGAAAGGAGGATAATCTCTAACAAATAGTAATACTCCTCTTGCATTCATGTTAGGATAATTTATTCTCTTGCTTAGAGAGACATTGATAATATATATTTTTTGTCTCATTGTTTTTTACCTTTTTACCTTTGAATCCATTTTTGTTTCTAGCACCTTTTTAATGCAGGCCTGATAGTCTCTCTCTGAGACCCAGTTTCAGGAACTGGTAGATCAAATTTACAATCTGGAGGCTGAGATGACCATCCAGATATGGGTGTAATGGTTGTTCACTAGGTCACCTGAGATTATACCATGTTTCAGGATTGCATTGTCTAAAGTTCAGAAAAATCACAGTGCATTTCAGAGTGAAGGGACACAATCTATTGGACATAAATGAGATCAAAAGACAATGTTTTGTATCCTATTTTGATTAAGGTTTATAGAGAGTACTATACAAATTGGTGCAAAAAATTCAAGATTGCTTAGTAAGCTTAGGAGAGTTTCTGTCTGTATTTTGTTAGGCTTTGCCGATATATTCATAAATAGTCAGTTCACCATGTATTTGAACAGATTTTAATGCAGATGGTGGACGAATCACAAATCTGACTTATGGTGCTCCTAGATGCATTCTAATACTGACCTACTATCGAGTAATGATGGAGAGAAAAAAGGCAAGATTTAAAAAGTTCTCAGCTGACAAGGATAAATACATCCTAAGCCACCTAAGTCTCCAAATTGACTTGTGTGATTCTGTAGAAATACAAATGGAAGAGTTTTTGCAAACCAGCAGAGTTGGCCTCATTCACACCCTGCCATTGTTGCTTGTGCTGGTGAGCACTAGAGGAGCTTGCTAGTTTGACCACCATTTACTCCATTTTGCTTATTCGCATTCCTCAGTTAAATTTGTGCAGTTTCCTATGGGTCCTTAGCTGACTCCATGTTTTAGCTTTGGCTGTTGTTATATAAATTGTATGAAAACAGTGTTTGCAAACAGCATCCATGGTTTTCTACAAATCCTTGTCACCTATAGGACAAAGTCCAAATGTCTTAGCTTTTCATTCAAGGCCCTTTCCAAATATATCCCTTCACCTGTGTCTGAAGCTTTAGCCAAATCAGTTTGTTGTTGTTCAGACAGGCCTGAGATTTCTCTCTACCAACCCTTTGTGCATGCTGTTTATTATGCTTGAAGTAACACATAATTTAAGTTCTATCCATTTTTCAAAATTCACCTTCTTCATAAAGTCTGTAAGAGATATCTCTTCAGTTTAGCCTTGTGATGATCTTATCTAGGGGATTTATTTGAAAAAAGAAAAAGCAGACTTTATCGCATAGGTGTCTTCTTTTGAAGATGTTTTTTTTCCTTCCCTTGAAAAGAGTCAGAAACCAGCATTCAAGACTTTTGGCTCAAAAGGAATCAGGGATTATGAGATAACATTGTATTGGTCAGCAGGACCCAGCTGGAAGAATATTCTGATTTAGTAAACTTGTCGTTAGTGCATCCAATAGCAGCTAGACCCTCTGACTGACTCCTGGTCGTAGGAAGAGGAAAGCCAATAACAAATTTCCTTCCATGCAGAATATCTGATATAATTATTTTAAGGGAAACACTTGAGCATTAGTAGCAGCTGGTTTTCCTCTGGAAGATAGAAATCAAGGAGGCAGGGACAGTTTTCACGGTTACAGTCTGGGGCTGCGGCAGTGGCCTTATATCTATTCCAAAAGTGATGATACGACTCTAGCTCTTCTGTAGATATATAATTCTAAAGCCTGAAGAGTTTCAACTTTTAGTTTTGGCCAAAACTCTCAACCTCAAGTCTGATTTGAAATAATGGCTTTAGTAGGAAACTGCATCCTTAATCTTGTCATTGCCAACAGATGTACCTTCCAACTTAAATCTTGATAAGGCTGCAGTTTTATAGACACTTCTTATTATTGCTCTGGTTGAATGTACACAAGCAGTGGTTGCTTTTGTAGCTTGGAGGCTTTGAACTGTGGGTCTCTAGTTCAACTTAGATTGCAGACCTCAGGCAGAGAACACCTCCCTCACTAAGGCAGTTTCCTGTAATTTCAGTTTATAGACTTGATAGCTCTGATCTAAGTTTATTTCTCCCTAGTAGACTTTACTAAAAATGACAAATAAGAGCCAACACATGGATCATTGTGGATATTCCAACTATTTCCCTTAAACTGGAGTCTTTATCAGAACATGGACATTCTTCCAAAGTACAGAGGCAAGCATCTGACTAAGTATTTTGCTATCTCATTATAAGGATCACCAGCTTCCTAGCTGCTTTGCCTCTATTAACCTTTGACATCCTTTGGCTTAAGTTCTTAGTAGCATTCCACTTTCAAGTACCAATTTATGTGTCACTAAGATTTTTTTTTTTTTGAGAGAAATAGGGAGAGAGAGAGAGCGCGTGCGAGTGCATATTTGAGTGAGGGAGAGGGGCAGAGGGAGAGAGAATCTAAAGCAAGCTCAATGCTCAGTATGGAGCCCAATGTGCGACTTGATCCCATGACCCTGGGATCATGACCTGAGCCAAAGTCAGGAGCCAGACAAGCCACCCAGGTGTCCTTGTGTCACTAAGATTTTATTTGGCTATTTATAAGAAAAATTCATATAAATAACCCAAGCAGTGTAGAAATTTATTAGTTTTTCATGTAAAAGAAGTCAGGAGGCAGGCAGTTTGGGTCCAGAACTCAGTGTACCATTTCTCTTCTATGCAATCCTTTGTACTTAGATTCTAACTTTTGAGATTGCCTCATGGTGCAAAGTAGAAGCTGGGGTACCAGACATTTTGTTCAAGTTTAAGACAGAAATAATGCAGAGAACAAAAGGACAACAAAATCCCTTCCTTGTTGAGTCTATGTCCTTATTCGTGAGTGGGGAATATATAGTATTCCAGCTGGCATGCTGAGACTTATAATGGAACCAGGATTCTGTTTGTCGGTAGAAGAAATTGGATATTGTATAGACAACTATCACAGTATCCTAATCATTTCTCTGGCATTTAACCAGCCTTTATGCGAAATACTAAAAATAGTAGTAACCCTACTACTTGTAAGATATACCTTACAAGTACAAAACAAAAATGCCCCAAACTACTCATGGCAAAATGACTTATATTATTAAAATACTGAAAACAACTTAACTACCCAATCTTAGATTAGTTAAACAGACACAGATGGTGTAATTTGCCATTGAAAAAGTGACAAAAGAAATCTTTATACAACTATACGGAGTGATTTCCAGAATATATCATTAAGCAAAGAAAGCAAGATGCCAGCAGGGCAAACTGAAGTGATACATAAGCAAGCAGGTGAGAATTGAGGAAGGGATAGGGCTGAGAACTAGACTTCTCTGAATATATTTTTAAATAGTGTTGACTTTTGGAATATTTTATACATTCATGTAAATATTTTATATATTCAAAAGTAAGCAAATAAAAGGATGAAATGAAAAGCAAACATTAAAACTTAATGCAAATACAATCTTTGTTGTGTGTAAAGTTGATACATAACAACACAGAAAAAGGAATTAATTGAAGTAACTTGGAACACAGTACTTTGATCATATACACTTAGATGAAATATTTCAAGGATAAAAACAATTACAAAACAAATTTGAACTCTTTTTGTTGGGTTTGTTGTTGTTAATGATATTGGTGTTGTAACTCTTCAGCTATCTTGTTTGTGTAGTAGATAGTGGATGAGTGAATACATAGATTTTGGAGGGAAATGAGGCTTTTCATTGTAGGAGAAGGAGGAAAAAAATATGGAATGGGAGTAGTTATGGAAGGCTGCTGGGATGTTGGGTTTAATTGTATTTTGGCTGTCTTTACTAAAATATCTCAGAAGCAATTACACTCCAGCAGCAACAAGCATACCTCATTAATTTTCTTAGGTGAAATAATTATATTGGAGTTAGGTAGGAGAATATTCTTATTCTTAGGGGATGCATGCTGAATAGGGGTTAAGTCATGATTCTTACAATTTATTTTCAAATGGTTCAGTAAAAAGTTAAATAATGTAAAGCAGTCTCTCCCTCCCTCTCTGCTAGAAAGAGGAAACAAAAGTTGAAAATTATTAAAAATTGATGAATTTAAAAAACGAATTGATGAATTTAGGAGAACAATATATAGGTAATTACAGATTTATTCTTTCGAGTTTTAAGTAACTTTGAGAATACTAGAATCTCAGTTTTAGGATAATATTATCAAGTTGATAGTTTAATTCATTCAAAATTTACTATGAAATTACTATGTTTACGTCCCATACTTTTTCATCCTACGAACTTACCATCCTTTATACTTTCTATATTCAGTTGTTATATTGCCTGTCCCCCACTCCCTTGAATGAGCTCCATGGAGCAAGAGTTTGGTTTTGATCCTTACAAGTTTGGGGTATCATAGGACCTCTCTGAAGATGGAGGTAGGTAATATGTGTATGTATACTAACCCATTTATATATCCATGTCTATACTTGGTTCTGTATATATCCATTTGTATTTATATTAAGTTAAGCATTAGTTTATACTGATGTCTCAGATTCTAATCTAGTAGTACAGTACAGGATTCATTCAAGGTGGGGTATTTAAATTTTTTTTAACAATTTGAAATTTATTGAATCCATTAATTCATTCTACTCAAAGTCCCTCTAAGTTCTAGGAAAGCACCAAAATTATTACTAATTAGCACTTTAAAATTAATCTTAAATCTATTTTATTACACAGTAGACTTATTTAATATGTTTCCTTTTGTTGTGAGTACTTCAGCACAAAAATCTGTTTCCGTTTGGGGACTCAGAGGCATGTTGACTTATTTACAATTATCACAGAAGTTCATAGTTTACAGTTGCTTGCATTATTAAGTGAAGCACAGGTTCTTAAGCTCTTCATTTAAGCAAGGAATATTGCAGTCACAGATTTCAAAATCTTCCTGCTTTAGGAAGAAGAGCTAAATACCAATAATCCTCTTATGACTTTACAAAGAACATTAGCTTGCATTATACCTTCTAGAACACAAAGATGTAGATTATGTTGACCAGCCATCTGGGTTTACCTGGAACTGAGAATGTTCCTGGGATGTGAGACTTTCAGGGCTAAAATTGAAAAATTTGTGGGAAAACAGGGAAGAATTTGTTTAAATACTAATACTTGGAAAACAATACCTGGACAATCTATTACAATTAGAGATGTTTTAGACATTATAGGTTACTTTTATAGGACATAGCAATTATCTTTGAGATTCAGGTGTTTTAGGAGATTTGTTAGGAATTACATTTGTAAATTCAATTTTGTGTCATAAAACTAAAAGTCCATTTCTACAACTGTAGAGGGAGAGAGAATAATGTTTTTTCTTATTATCATTTGAAAAAAATTTTAATTTTATTTAAATCCAAGTGAGTTAACATATAGTGTAATAATTGTTTTAGCAGTAGGGGCGCCTGGGTGGCTTAGTCGGTTAAGCGTCCGACTTTCGCTTAGGTCATGATCTCGCAGTTCGTGGGTTCGAGCCCCGCGTCGGGCTCTGTGCTGACTGCCAGCTCAGAGCCTGGAGCCTGTTTCAGTCTGTGACTCCCTCTCTCTCTGACCCTCCCCTGCTCACGCTGTCTCTCTCTCTCTCTCCTAGAAATAAATAAAACATTTAAAAAAAAAATAATTGTTTTAGCAGTAGAATTTAGTGAATCATCACTTACATATAACTCCTAGTGTTTATCCCAACAAGTGCCTTCCTTAATTTCTGTCACCCTTTTAGCCCATATCCCAACTCAATAACCCTCCAGCAACCCTCAGTTTGTTCTCTGTATTTAAGAGTCTCTTATGGTTTGCCTCCCTCTCTGTTTTTATCTTAATTTTCTTGTCTTTCCCCTATGTTCATCTGTTTTGTTTTTTAAATTCCACATACGAATGAAATCACATGATAATTGTCTTTCTCTGACTGACTTATTTCACTTAGCATGATATATTCTAGTTCCATCCACATTATTGCAAATGGCAAGATTTAATTCTTTTTTCAAAAATGTTTTTAAATGTTTATTTTTGAGAGCAACAGAGAGACAGAGAATGAGCAGGAGAGGGGGTTGAGAGAGACAGACAGACAGACAGACAGACAGACAGACAGACAGACAGACAGACAGACAGACAGACAGACAGACAGACAGACAGACAGACAGACAGACAGACAGACAGACAGACAGACAGACAGACAGACAGACAGACAGACAGACAGACAGACAGACAGACAGACAGACAGACAGACAGACAGACAGACAGACAGACAGACAGACAGACAGACAGACAGACAGAATCCAAACCAGGCTCCAGGCTCTGAGCTGTCAGCACAGAACCCAAGGTGGAGCTGTAACTCACAAACTATGAGATAATGACTTGAGCTGAAGTCAGAAGCTTAACCAACTGAGCCATCCAGGTGCCCCAAGATTTCATTCTTTTTAATTGCTGAGTAATATTCCATTGTGTATATGTAAATGACATCTTTTTTAATTTTTTTTTTAATTTTTTAGAGAGAAAGAGAGAGCATGAGCAGGGGAGGGTCAGAGAGAGAATCCCAACCAGGCTCTGCATTGTCAGTGCAGAGCCTGACATAGGGCTCAATCTCACGAACTGTGAAATCATGACCTGAGCCGAGATCAAGAGCTGGATACTTAACAAACTGAGCCACCCAAGTGCCCCCCACATCTTCTTTATCCATTCATCAGTCGATGGAGATTTGGGCTCTTTCCATAATTTGGTTATTGATGATAGTACTGCCATAACAATTGGGGTGCATGTGCTCCTTTGAAACAGCATTTTTGTATCTTTTGGATAAATACTTAGTAGTACAATTGCTGGGTTGTAAGATAGCTCTATTTTTAATTTTTTGAGGAACCTCCACACTGTTTTCCAGAGTGGCTGCACCAGTATGTATTCCCACAGGCAGTGCAAAGGTGTTCCCCTTTCTCCACATCCTTACTAACATCTGTTGTTTCCTGAGTTGTTAACTTTAGCCATTATGACAGGTGTGAGGTGGTATCTCACTGTGGTTTTGATTTGTATTTCCTTGATGATGAATGGCGTTGACCATATTTTCATGTGTCTGTTAGCCATCTGGATGTCTTCTTTGGAAAAGTGTTTATTCATGTCTTTTGCCCATTTCTTCACTGGATTATTTGTTTTTTGGGTGTTAAGTTTGGTAAGTTCTTTATAGATTTTGGATACTAACCTTTTATCAGGTATGTCGTTTGGAAATATCTTCTCTGATTCCATCAATTGCCTTTTAGTTTTGTTGATTGTTTCCTTCACTGTACAGAAGCTTTTTATGTTGATTAGGTCCCAATAGTTAATTTTTGCTTTTGTTTTTCCTAGCCTCCAGAGACATGTCTAGTAAGAAATTGTTGTAGTCAAAGTGATGAGGTTGTTGCCTGTTTTCTCCTGTAGGAATTGATGGTTTCTTGTCTCATATTTAGGTCTCATTTTGAGTTTAGTTTTGTATAAGAAAGAAAGAGGTCTAGGTTCATTCTTCTGCATGTCAACATCCAGTTTTCCCAACACCATTGTTTGAAGAGACTGTCTTTTTTCCATTGGATAGTCTTTCCTGTTTTGTCGAAGGCTGGTTGACCACATAGTTGTGTGTCCATTTCTGGGTTCTGTATTCTGTTCCATTGATCTAAGTGTCTGTTTTTATGCTAGAACCATACTGTCTTGATGATTACTGATTTGTAATATAGCTTAAAATCCAGAATTGTGATGCCTCCAGCTTTTGTTTTCTTTTTAAACATTACTTTGGTTCCATACAAATTTTAGAATTGTTCTAGCTCTGTAAAGGATGCTAGTGTTATTTTGATAGGGATTGCATTGAATGTGTAGATTGCTTTGGGTAGTATAGACATTTCAACAATGTTTCTTCTTCTAATCTATGAGCATGGAATATGTTACCATTTTTGTTTCTTTTTCATTTCTTTCATAAGCTTTCTATACCTTTCAGTGTATAGATTTTTACCTCTTTGGTTAGGTTTATTCCTATAAATGGTTTTTAGTGCAATTGTAAATGGGATTGATTCCTTGATTTCTCCTTCTGCTGTTTCATTATTGGTGTATAGAAATGCAACCGATTTCTGTATGTTGATTTTATATCCTGGGACTTTGCTGAATTCAAGTATTAGTTCTAGCAGTTTTTTCATTGAGTCTTTCAGGTGTTCCATGTAGAGTATCATCTTGTCTGTAAAGAGTGAAAGTTTGACTTCTTTCTTGCCAATTTAGATGATTTTTACTTCTTTTTTGTTGTCTGATTGCTGAGGTTAGGACTTCCAACACTATGTTGAACAAGAGTGGTGAGAGTGGACATCCCTGTCGTGTGTGTTCCTCATCTCAAGGGGAAAGCTCTCAGTTTTTCCCCATTGACGATGATATAAACTGTGGGTCTTTTATATATTGCCTTTATGATGTTGAGGTATGTTCCTCTATCCTTACTTTCTTGAGGGTTTTTATCAAGAAAGGATGCTTTATTTTGTTAAATGGTTTTTCTGCATCTATTGAGAGGATCATACATTTCTTATCCTTTGTTTTATTAATGTGATGTATCATTTTGATTGATTTGTGGATACTGATCCACCCCTGCAGCCCAGGAATAAATCCCACTTTATCGTGGTGAATAATTCATTTAATGTATTGTTGGATTCTGTTTGCTAGTATTTTGAGAATTTTTGCATCCATTTTCATCAGAAAAGTTGGTCTATATTTACCTTTTTAGTGGGGTCTTTGTCTGGTATGGGATCAAGGTAATGCTGGTCTCATAGAATGAGTTTGGAAAATTTCCTTCCGTTTCTATTTTTTGGGACAACTTCAAAAGAATAAGTATTAACTCTTCTTAAATGTTTGTTGGAATTCCCCTGGGAAGCCATCAGCCCTGGACCCTTGTTTTTTGGGAGTTTTTTTTTTTTAAGGTATTTTGAGAAATGGGATTGGGGGGAGAGAAACATGCGAGTGGGGGAGGGGCAGAGAGAGAGAGAGAGAGAGAAAGAGAATCCTAAGCAAGCTTCACACTACCAGTGCAGAGCCTGATGGGGGGCTGGAGCTCACAAACTGCAAGATCATGACCTAAGCCAAAGTCGTATGGTTAACTGACTGAGCCATGCAGGTGCCCCTATTGGAAGATTTTTGATACTGATTCAATTTCTCTAATGGCTATGGGTCTGTTCAAATTTTCTATTTCTTCCTGTTTCCATTTTGGTAGTTTATATGTTTCTAGCAATTTATCCATTTCTTCCAGATTACCCAATTTGTTGGCATATAATTGCTGATAATATTCTCTTATTGTTATTTGTATTTCTGCAGTGTTGGGTATGATCTCTTGTCTTTCATTTCATGATTTTATTCTTTTGGGTCCTTTTTCTTTTTGATAAATGGCTCAGAGTTTCTCAATTTTGGGTTAATTCTTGCCAAGAACCAGCTCCTGGTTTTGTTGATCTGTTCTACTGTTTTTTGTTTTTGTTTTTTAAATTTTGATATTACTAATTTCTGTTCTAATCTTTATTACTTCCCATCTTCTGCTGGTTTTGGGCTTTATTTGCTGTTCTTTCTCCAGCTCCTTTAGTTACAGGGTTAGGTTCTGTATTTCAGACATTTCTTTCTTCTTTAGGAAGGCCTGGATTGGGGCACCTGGGTTGCCTTATAATGTCTTTGCTGCATCCCAAGGTTTTAGACTATTGTGTTTTCATTTTCATTGGCTTCCATGTACTTTTTAGTTTTCTCATTAATTTCTTCATTCATTTTTTAATAGGATGTTCTTTAGTCTCCAACTATTTGTTGTCTTTCTAAATTTTTTCTTGTGGTTGATTTCAAGTTTCATGGTGTTGTGGTCTGAAAATATGTGTGGTATGATATCAGTCTTCTTGTACTGGTTGAGCACTGTTTTGTGACCCAGTGTGTGATCTATTCTGGAGATGTTCCATGTGCACTGGAGAAGAATGTGTATTCCACTGCTTTAGGATGAAATATCCTGAATATATCTGTTAGGTCCATCCAGTCCAGCATCTCATTCAAAGCCATTGTTTCCTTGTTGATTTTCTGTTTAGATGATCTGTCCATTGCTGTAAGCAGGGTGTAAAAGTCCCATACTATTATGGTATTATTATCAATGAGTTTCTTCATGTTTGTTATTAATTGATTTATATGTTTGGGGGCATAAATGTTTACAATTGTTAGATCTTCTTGATGGGCAGACCTTTAATTGTGATATAAAGCTCTTCTTCATCTCTTGTTATAGTCTTTGTTTTAAAATTTAGTTTGTCTGATAAAAGTATGGCTACTCTGGCTTTCTTTTGATGTCCATTAGCAGGATAAATGGCTCTATATCTCCTTAATTTTCAATATGCAGGTGTCTTTAGGTCTAAAATGGGTCTCTTGTAGGCAGTATATAGATGGGTCTTGTTTTTTTGTTTTTTTGTTTTAAATTCATTCTGATACCCTGTGTCTTTTGCTTGAGACTTTTAGTCTATTGTCATTTAGAGTGATTTTTGAAAGAGATGAATTTAGTGCCATTGTATTGCTTATAGAATTGGTGTTTCTGGTGATGTTCTCTGGCACTTTCTAGTCTTTGTTGCTTTTGGTCTTTTGTTTTGAAAATTTTTCTTAGTTGGAATGCAAATGACCTGCTTTTTCTAGGCAAAGTGCTGGAATTTCATTAGTAAGCATTAAGGGAGAAAAGCCTGGCCTGAAAGGCTCAATCATGCAATACAGAAAGAAAATGGTGCAGGTACACTTTGCATCAACATAACCCCTTAATTATATCCATTTGTATGTTAACTCATGCTAATTCCTTGACAGACACTGAACGCCTAATTATTATTTCGTTTCTGAGATTACAACTTACTTTTTGAGCTGACTTAATAATATCGTTTCCATGATCACATCGTAGTAATACTGGCAAATATTGTCATATAACAGATTACAGTAACTCTTCAAATTGTATTTTAATTTAAAAAATAATTGATTTGTATCCATCTTGGATACAATAGTGAGGAAATTCTTTCATGGTAAAATGATTGCATCTCAGAAGTTTGGAGGAAAAAGAAAACATTGTTGGGAGAAAGCTGAAGGAAGTAAATGTGGGAAGGGTAGTTCTGTCTTCTCTCTAGAAGTACATGAGGATGTTGTGCCCGAATCGCGAGTCCCAGAGACCTCCAAGGAGCTGGCACCGATGCAAATACAAAAGGGTCTTTATTACAAGCTCGAGCAGGGGCTCACCAGCCTACCAGTGTCATGGCAGCAAGGTGAAGCAAAGAACAATAGTGAAAAGGGTTTTTAAGGAATAAGGGATGGGGGTGTTACAGTACATGTAGCATCATCACATAAGCACCAATTACAATTACAGCTTTGACCATTCAGTGTCTGTGAGGTGTTCATTACTTTTGGTGGGACCCAATCATGACTTTTGAGAATCCTTTGAAAATGACCGATTATGAGGTGAGTTCAAAGGGCCCACGTGGGGTTCAGGCAAGCGGTGAGAAATTGGCTAGCTTGTGTCTGCAGTTCCCAGCCTTGACTCAGACCATAGGAATGTTTCTTTTTAGTTTTTGATTAGCTGAACTGAGGGCGGTCTGAGGATGGCTTTAGCCTTGAACAGTCTGAGGCTTTTCCTGGGACTGGGACTGGGGCCACGTGCAGCTCGAGGTTTCTCTTAATGGAGGAATTAATTTTTGGCTCTTCAAGGATGGCACAGTACCTCCGCATCCTGGTGAGCTGTTATTGAATTAGTTTTCTGTGATACTCTGTGTTTACTTTCTTGTTATCCTAGTCTTTAATAAAGCCTTGGAGAATTTTCAGGTTTTTTTCCTTTTTGTGCTGTCTGGTTATTGATAGTGTTCAATCCTTGATGTCAGCAAGGTGGTAGCAGGAATGCTTGAAGGGGAATAGAGATAAGAGTTGGGGCCACCCTCCCTAGAGGAGATTGTTTTCTCTATTGTGAAGCTTGTAGTAGTTGGATGTTTTGTTTTAAAGAAAAATAGTAAGCCCTCCTTCCAGGCTGATGTGGGTGAATACCTTTAGCTTACTCTTGTATATGGAGCTCAGAGGAGATGTTCATCTCTAGTTCTAATACAATTTGAAAACCTGGACCACTGAAAATAAGGTTTTAGTCTTCTATTTATATAGAACTACAGTGTTCCTTAAAGAGTATTTTTATACCAGCAATAATGAATGACATGTTTTGTGCAATTAGATTCATATTAAACAGCCGAAGGTACCCCCTTGATTTAGAAGACAGCTTGAGTGTAATTACTTTGACCTAACTATTCCTTCTTTCCTGCCATACAGTATATCATAATAAGTGGTTCCTACCCAAATCAGAGTATTGTAGAGAACATTATATGAATTCATTGTTAGTTTCAAAGTCCTTGACAATAAGAATGAAGTTAAATAAAAGTATAATACAAATAGCTTATATAAAAGACAATATTTAAAAATGACAGTTTTGGGGAACCTGGGTAGCTCACTTGGTTGAGTGTCTCACTTTTAGCTCAGGTCATGATCTCATGGTTGGTGAGTTTGAGACCCACATAGGCTCACATAGGTTTCCATAGGCTCTCTGCTGTCAGCATGGAGACTACTTCAGATCCTCTGTCCTCCTCTCTCTCTGCCCCGCCCCTGCTCTCTCTCTCTAAAATAAACATTTTTTTAAAATCTTAAAACTTTCCCCCATAATAAAAAAATGAAAGGTTTATTATTATTTAAACATCTGAATTAAAAATCTATACTTTCAAGTAAATATCTGAAGCACTTCAAAGGGCATAAAAGAAGGTAAAGACTTCAAGGACATATCTAATCTTTAAGTTCCACTCAAAGATCATGTACTTTAGGAGTGCTTGCTGAGTCCCTGTGCTATATAAATATTTGCCTGTCCCTCAACAAGATGCTCAGTAGCATCTGTAGCATCTTATCTATATCCCATAGAGCACTTTCTCTATTTGCTCCCTAAGGTCGTTAATTGAATGACTGAAGAGACCATTCAAATGATCCATTTTGTAGAAGAGAGGTCTACAAACTTTGTCTAACAAAGGCCAAAGAGTAGATACTTTAGGTTTTGTGGGCCAAATGGGCTCCATCTCAACTGCTGAACTTTACCATTGTTGTGTGAATGCAGCCATAGGTAATATTGTTTCCATAAAAATTTATTTACAAAATCTGCGGGAGGATAGATTGGATATGGCTCATCGGCTGCAGTTTGCTGACCCCTGTTGCAGAACATTCATTGGGTCTTCAAACAGGAAATATGTTAACAGTTTTATACAATAGTATAAGTCCGATTTTTTGTTCCTCTCAGTTTTAATGGCACCATTCAACCTGCCTCTCTTGCACCCCCTCTCCTACCACCCCCTCACCCACTTCCCAGGTGTGTGATGATCTGTGGCTGTCTCCTCATATTTTCTTTTTTAAAAATTTTTTTTAATTTTTTTTTAATGTTTTTTTATTTATTTCTAGGAGAGAGAAAGCATGAGCAGGGGAGGGTCAGAGAGAGAGGGAGTCACAGACTGAAACAGGCTCCAGGCTCTGAGCTGGCAGTCAGGACAGAGCCTGATGCGGGGCTCGAACCCACGAACCACAAGGTCATGACCTAAGCGAAAGTCGGACGCTTAACTGACTAAGCCACCCAGGCGCCCCTGTCTTCTCATATTTTCAAACAAGGTGTGATCTTGTGATCTAGCTAGTTGGATGGATGCTGTGTGCATGTGGGCAGGGCACATCAATAGTGCACTTTAGTATGTGGAGACCTGACTGGGCCATTTCATTAGAGAATCTGGGGTGATATCTTTAGGCTTTTCTCTTGGGCTTATAAGATTCCCCAGAAAAGAATCTTCTTCTTCTTTTTTAAAGTAAATTCTACTCCCAGTGTGGAGCTGGAACTCACAACCCTGAGATCAAGAGTCATATGCTCTACCCACCAAGCCAGCCAGGTGCTATGCCCAGAAAAGAATCTTCTAAATACTTTCTTATAAAAGGGGGGGGGGGTAATTAAACACAATGAGGATACTATGGTAAAAGCCTTAAAATATGCTTAATCCATTACGTAGAGATGAAGGAGACCATGTATTTAGTTTTCTTTGCCAGGGCACTGGTATTTTGCATGTGTAAACTATGCCCCCTCTGTGGTTGTGCCACGGCCTAGCATGGCATCTAACACAGATAGAAGGTCAGCAGAGGTTTGTGGAGAGTGACTGGAGAACATAAAGTTGGGAAGTCTGGGAAGGATATTTCTCTGTTCCTGATCATTGGAATGTAGATATCTGATCTAATGCTATCCTTCTCTTTCCTCTCCTCTCCTTTCCTCTCCTCTCCTCTTCTCCCCTTCCCTTCCTCTTTCTTTCTTTCTTTCTTTCTTTCTTTCTTTCTTTCTTTCTTTCTTTCTTTCTTTCTTTCTTTCTCTCTTTCTCTCTTTCTCTCTTTCTCTCTTTCTCTCTTTCTCTCTCTCTTTCTTTTCTTTTCTTTTCTTTTTCCTTCCTTCCTTCCTTCCTTCCTTCCTTCCTTCCTTCCTTCCTTCCTCCTCTCCTCTCCTCTCCTCTCCTCTCCTCTTCTCTCCTCTCATCTCTCAACAAGTGCCCTCCTCCATGCCCATCACCCCCCTACCCCTCTCCCCCACCCCATCAGCCCTCAGTTTGTTCTCAGCATTCAAGGGTCTCTCATGGTTTGCCTCCCTCTGTCTCCCCCACTGTTTTTCCCCTTCTCCCACTTCATCCTCCTTTAGCTTCCTCCTAATCCACCTATATGTGCAAACATATGGTGTCTGTCCTTCTCTGCCTGATGTATTTCGCTCAGNGCACTGTGTTCTTAATCGACCTTTTTTTTTAGAACCACTTACAATCATTATTTGGAATTAATTTAGGATACTTTATTTTTTTTTTAATATTTTTAATTTATTTCTAGGAGAGAGAGAGAGAGAGATAGCAAGGGAGGGTCAGAGAGAGAGAGGGAGTCACAGACTGAAACAGGCTCCAGGCTCTGAGCTGGCAGTCAGCACAGAGCCCGACGCGGGGCATGAACCCACGAATCGTGAGATCATGACCTAAGCGAAAGTCGGACGCTTAACCGACTAAGCCACCCAGGCGCCCCTAATTTAGGATACTTTAAATTTATGTAAGTAGTTTCTTGTCTGTTATTAAAAATTATTTAATTCAATTAGATTTTTAACTTATATCAAGTAAATGGTAACTTAGCAACCAAATTTGGATATTTTCCATATGTTGGTAAATAGTTGTATAGGACTCTATCTCCTACTTTCTTGAAATAATAGTAGATCAAGGATAAAATCTCTTCATACTCAGTTAATAATTGTATTAATTCTTATCAAAGAGATCATATATGCTTATGACTTGTTTTTCAACAACAGATGTTTTCTACAACATACGTTAATTACCTTATTCATTTGACATCTGTCCCATGTATTGATCAGATAAGGCAGGGACTCCTAAGGGTCCTCTCTGTCTGGACTCCACTTCTTCTTTTTAATAACAGAACTCTTGACTTTCAGATGGGCACATCGCTGTGCTACTAGTGACTGTATTACACAGACTGTCTTGCAGACAGATGTAGGTAGACAACTAAATGCTAGAGGAGAGTGGCAGGGATGTGCACAATATCTGAGTCGTGCCCCTCAGAAATTTCTTTTTTACATCCCTACTTCTTGAGGTTAGAATGTAGACATGATGCTGATAAACCAGTTTGTACTATGCTGCCCAAAAGAACACCCTATGGAATGATGGATCACCAAAATAAAGGGAATCTGAATAACTTTATGAGACTACTATGGGAGAGAGAAATAAACTTTCAAGCTTTTTAAGGCACTTTCTAATGAGATATTTTCCTATATCATAACTAATAAACCTACACACCAAATTTTATATACCTTTTATTTAAAGCAGTATATATGGTAGTTTTGAACACTTATAAATTTATGTTATCAGTTACTTGTGTCAACAATGTGCTTATGAAATTGGGCTTAACCTTTTATTAAAGAATTTATAATATTATCTTTGTCATTTATCCAAGTGGTCCTAATTATTTAGTTTGAAATTTCTTTAAAACATATTACTGAGATTTATAATAAAGCAGACTAACTCAGTTCTGATTTAGTGAGATATTTGGCATGCTTACCCATCATTCCAATATGCTTAAATATATTTCTATATTATACTTTTTATATTATATGTACATACAGTCTTCTACATTAAGTTAAAAGAGAAAAGTATGTTCATAGTTACCATTATTATGTAACTAATAAGACTGATTGAATATACATACTTGTTACAAATAATTTCACTTTTATTGGTTTTATATGCTAAGGACTGTATAGAGAAATCTGTCAAAGTTAGATATTACTATCTTCTTAAAATTGGAGTAGCTATGCCAAATAAACATCTTTCTAGAAAATGCAAACAGGAGATTCAACACATTTGGAAACAGGGATAATAGACAGTAAACTTACAAAATATTTAAGGAGAGTGAATGAACTCCAGTGAAAGTGGAAATTAAGTCTGTGGCTGTGCCTTATCTTTAAGATCTTAGAAAGCAAGTTCTAATTGTATTAATAAAACTTGTAAGTGATATTTAGTGGGCTGATTTTAAATTACAAATAAAATTAAAACTACACTGAAATACTTTTCTTTATGTTTGACAAAGATCAGAAAGGTTGATAAATAACTCAACCGTTGCTCAGTAGAACAATCAACTGCTGTTTTTTACATTTTAATATTTAGTAGTTTTTTTGACATGATACAACATTAGAAATTCCAACCGTATACTCAGTAAAAGATATTAATGACAATCCTATATTAAAAATGCTGTCTTGTTTTGAGATACCCAGTGGTTTGAATAAGGAAAAGATTAATTCTTTTATATATTTGTAGGTAGATAAGATTTTAATGAGCAGTTTCTATAACTTTCTATAGCAGAGATGGATATATCTCTCTTAACATTTTGTCACTTCTTTCATTACTACTAATTTATTTAGATAGCCACTAAGACTATAAAAATAATGACTCTACTAGCTTCCTTTAGAGCATATGACCAACTTCTTGCCAATGAGATGTAAACAGAGGTGTCATATGGTAGCTTTTGGGGACCTTCTTTAAAAGACAACCATTAATGGGTTTAATCCACACTTCATCCCTTCCTCTGTCCTGCTGACTGACCCATGGATGAAACAGCTGCCATTTTGAACCTCACAGAATAAGACTTCATTTTAGAATAGCCTTGTGGTAAGCTGAAAAGGACCTGGATCCCTGAGGATTTGGGAACCATAACTCCATATCAGTTTTGCACTCCTAACTCCATACTTTTATGTAAGATAGAAATAAAATTCCCATATATGCCATTATTTTTCATTTCTGTAACTTATGGACAAATCCAGTTTCTACTGATAGACTGACCATGACATTTACAAAACTATGCCTTATAGCAGGATAGAGAGTACAGTGAATACATTAAGAAAAATGAAAATTGATTCTGATTAAAAATCTGAGTATAATGATGCCAAATGAAACAGAATTTGTAACTTTCTGGGTGAAAAATGTGACAGCATGAGGAGTTTATCCTCTTTCAGGGACTCATTATTCTACCTAAGAAAAAAGACAGGATCTCTGAAATGCCAAAGGAACAATATCTGGGTGGTCACAGTGAAAGCACAAAACCACTACAGTCTAATTAACAGAGAGTGCATTGCCCAGTTCAATCTCCAGGCCCCATCTCCTTTTCTGGCCCTGGGTTCTTGTTTGTTGAGGGCCTGAATTCAGAGAGCTGACATTTAATCACCTCATTTGGACTTTTCCAAGTCCACTCCAGAGCCCCAGGACTAGGTTCCATTAGCTGGTTTTATTAATTTGACAAGATGGCTGCTTCAGCAACATTTATCACATTCTTGTTCAAGTTCACAAAAAGGAGGCATGGGGTGTTCTTTTTTTTTATGAGGAAAAGCAAAGCCTTATTTTAATCTTCAGAAGTTTTCCCCTTATATTTCACTGGCTAGAATATTGTCACATGGCTACTTTTAGCTGCAAGAGGATGTTTTCAAAAGTGAGTACTTTGCTGGGGGCTGGGTTCATCACTGCCTCAAAGAAAACTAGTTTATCTGAAAGGAAGGAGTAGAAAAGGATGTCTACCACACTGTACGTAAGATCGTAAGATCGTAGAGAAGGGTGGGGACAGAGACGGCTAGAGGGCACATGGTCCAGTAAATAAAGAAGGCTGCCGTTATTCAGTGTTCCCAGGTTTTCCAACCTTTTCAGAGAAGCCAGAAATCTAAATTTTTATGAGGTATTTTGTGATTTCTAAAACATTGTGCAGCCATATAAAATATTTTACTGGTCAAATGTGACCAGCTTGTGGCCGCTGACTTGGGCACTTAGGCTCAGGTGTATGAACTTGTGTTGTGAATTCCAGGTCTTCTCCATTTGATGGTTCACCCTTCACAGGACTCTGAAGGTATCTGCTGCAGCCATACAGGTCCTGGGCATTTGGACTACATGCATAACACTCAATGCCCAGTCTACATTGTGCTTAGTGAGTGGTATTTCTCTCTGTTGCTTGCCATCCATTTCAGTGCCATTCCTCCAAAAATGACTCCGCTTCTTTTCTCTCAGTCTTAGTACCTACTAGGATGCTTAGCCACCTTTCTTAGATTTCAAGTAACATTCTTATTTGAAATATGTTTAGCTTGTTGTCCCATAATGACAGCTGAACCTTCAGGGGATCTGATCTCAGTGGTTGGAGCATGGCAGAGACCTTGAGGCACTCTCAGTTTATCTGTTATTGATTTCCTTCTCTATCTAGGGACCCAACTTTCTTAAGAAATATGATGTCCTTGAAGACAGGTTGCTGATAGATTACTGGTTTCTTCAGCTTCCTCAGTTTGGGAAGTCCGTTAAGCATTCTCACGGTAATGTCCATCATTTCCCTCTGGCTCCATGTTAATATCTAAGAATGGTCTTTGTGCTTCTGGGCTCTGTAATTGCAGTGTTCCTTCTGTCAGAGGAAAGGTGCTCTCTTTGCACAAATATGAGGTGTTTTGCCTGAGGCCAGAAGAGTATTGTACTTTAGGCCTTATATCTCTAATGATACTGCCTAGTTATAATACAAGTGTGTAGATCCACATTCAGATAAATCTGGCATTCCATACAAAAACAATTAAAGTTTTAATGCCTCCTCTTGAGAAAACACAAAGCCACAGTTTCATATATTTTGTCCACTTTTCTACTTGTTTTGGCTGGGGAATAAGTCTAGTCCCTGTTACTCCATCATGGCCAGCAAAGGTGGTAAAAATGCAGCCTAGCTAAAGCTGTTTTTTTTCTTTTATAATTGTGATTCTTTTGCTCCCCAGAGCAGCTTTGTTATTTCCACACTATCATTAACATCTCTGCATTTTCTACTTTTTCTTTGTCTTTCTATTATCTTCCCCAGCACCTCCATTGGCATGATAAAGATCTAACAAGCTGCCAAGGCAACTTGGGCATCTTTATCTCACCATGTAAAAAAAAAGCTGAGACCAGGGCTGAGGGTCAATGGTGAGAAGAACAAGATGGCAGATACACCATTTAACATCTTTGCTTTTACCCCCTGCTATTACTATTTATATTTATATTGCCAGTTTACTGTTTGTCTCCACCACCAGGAGGCTTTAATCTCTATAAGAACCTTCTTGTCAGTAGTATTTACTTCTGTATACTTGAAGATGGCATGTGCTTTGCTCAGAGAAGGAATTCAGTGTATTTTTAGAATGAATACATATTATAGTGAAATGAATTGGTTGCACATGTGAATAGAGTTGAGGAATGGTTTGAGAACCATTTGGTAATGGCTTTTGAGATGTTTGTTTGTTTGTTTTAGGAGCACTATAACCCACAGACTAAAACTTGTAAGATTTCCTGTGTTAAAAAAAGTCCAAGTTAACTGTTACTGGAGTTTGAGGATTTTTAAAAATTTTATTACAATCATACAATGCTTCCTGCTTATAGCTTTTCTATTAAGCACCTTTGGTAGAAGCAGTAACATTTATTTGCTCACTACAGCAACTATTGTGTAAAAAATCAGATTTTTGAGACCCCACTCACCAAAAGGACATATAACTCAAAATTTTGGATTAGCTTGGACACAGGAAGAATGAGGGCTATTGATTGGTAGTATTAGGGATCTTTCTTTGTAGAATGAAAACAATTTGAAGGAAGAGGATGTTGCCATTTTGATGAAGTAAATTAATTTTAGTAAGAACTTAAATCATTAGCTTCGCAAAAATCTGGCTTAACCTATAAACTTCCTGTGACATTTATAAGCTCCTCGGAGATTTGTTGTTTGTTTGTCTTTTGTAGACGAAGAGAGAAAACTAAGATTCACCTTTCGTGGCAAGCACTTTATATACATTATTGATTACTACATGGTCCTTTAGATGTTGGTATAAGTGAAATTCATTTCCAGTGCCTAGAATATCATGATCAAGCAGTCGCATTTGATTTTCATTAAGAGTGAAGCGCGCACAGTATAGCAGATACTGAATTTTATAGTTTGTTAAAAAAAACTTACATTATTGTTTCCTTTTATGTACAAGATGGAAAAATGATAAGGCTTCAAACTTGTCAAACAGGTCTGTATTTAAAGATGTTTGATGGGGTCCCTGGGTGGCTCAGTCAGTTAAGAGTCGAACTCTTGATTTTGGTTCAGGTCATCATCTCACGATTCATGAGATCGAGCCCCACGTTGGGCTCTGTGCTGACAGTGTGGAGCCTGCTTGGGATTCTCTTTCTCCCTCTCTCTGCCCCTCCCCTGCTTGTGCTCTCTCTGTCTCTCTCAAAATAAAAAAAACAAAAATAAAAAATAAAAACTTGAAGAAAAAAGTTGCTTGGGAAGTTGTGGCTATTAGCATTAAATATCTTTTTTTTAGCAAGCATGCCTGGGTTTTTGTGAATGATCTTTGTTCCTCCAGCCTCCTGTCCACACTGGAGCTGTCCCTCTGTGTCCCCAAAAAGACTACATTCATCATGTCAAATTGCAGCATATTTGTCCCAAAAGGAGCCTCACCTCTCCTTTGTGAGGTGTGGACACCAAGGTCACAATTCATGACAGAGACAAGTTACAACTGGAATCATGCTCTTCTTTTCTCTCCCTTATCCGTGCCACACCCCAGCTTGAGCTTCTAATCAGACATGGAGATCTGTTAATTTTATACCCTATATATGTCCTTACTACCCAAAGCAATCTACACATTCAATGCAATCCCAATCAAAATTGCACCAGCATACTTCTCAAAACTGGAACAAACTATCCTAAAATTTGTATGGAACCACAAAAGACCCTGAATAGTCAAAGTAGTACTAAAGAATAAAACCAAAACGGGAGGTATCACCATCCCAGACTTTAGCCTCTACTACAGAGTTGTCATCATCAAGACAGTATGGTATTGGCACAAAAACAGACACATAGACCAAACGAATAGAATAGAAAACTCAGAATTGGACCCAAAGTATACAGCCAACTAATCTTTGACAAAGCAGGAAAGAGTATCCAATGGAAAAAAGACAGCCCCTTTAACAGATGGTGCTGGGAGAACTGGAAGCAACATGCAGAAGAATGAAACTAGATCATTTTCTCACACCATACACAAAAATAAACTCAAAATGGATAAAGGACCTCAACGGGAGACAGGAAACCATCAAAACTCTAGTGGAGAAAGCAGGAAACAACCTCCACCACAGCAATTTCTTACTTGACATCCCCAAAGGCAAGGGAATCAAGAGCAAAAATGAACTATTGGGACCTCATCAAGATTAAAAGCTTCTGCATGGGAAAGGAAACAATCCATAAAACTAATAGGCAACCAACGGAATGGGAAAAGATAGTTGCAAATGACATATCAGATAAAGGGTTAATATCCAAACTCTGTAAGGAACTCACCAAATTCCACAGCCAAAACACAAACAACCCAGTGAAGAAATGGGCAGAAGATATGAACAGACACTTCTCCAAAGAGGACATCCAGATGGCCAACAGACACATGAAATGATGCTCAGCATCGCTCTTCATCTGGAAAATACAAATCAAAACCACATTGAGATACCACCTCACGCCGGTCAGAGTGGCTAAAGTGATCAGATCAGAGGACTCTAGAGGCTGGCGAGGATGTGGAGAAACGGGCACCCTACTACACTCTTGGTGGGAATGTAAACTGGTACAGCCTCTCTGGAAAACAGTGTGGAGGTTCCTCGAAAAATTAACAACAGAGCTCCCCTATGACCCAGCAGTAGCACTGCTAGGAATTTACCCAAGGGATCCAGGAGTGATGATTCATAGGGCTAATGGACCCCAATGATCATAGCAGCACTCTCAACAATAGGCAAAACGAGGAAAGAGCCTAAGTGTCCATCAACTGACAAATGGATCAAGAAGATGTGGTTTATCTATACGATGGAATACTACATGGCAATGAGAAAGAATGAAATCTGGCCACGTGTAGCAACGTGGATGGAACGTGAGGGTTTTATGATGAGCAAAATAAGTCAGGCAGAGAAGGAGAGATACCATATGTTTGCACATATAGGTGGATTAGGAGGAACTTAATGGAGGACCATGGGGGAGAAGAAGGGGAAAAATAGTTGGGGAGAGGGAGAGAGGCAAACCATGAGAGACTCTAGAATGCTGCGAACAAACTGAAGGCTGATGGGGTGGGGGAGATGGGTAGGGGGGTGATGGGCATGGGGGAGGGCACTTGTTGGGATGAGCACTGGGCGTTATATGTAAACCAACCTGACAGTAAACTATTAAAAAAAAAAAAGAACACAGTGCTTTCGTGCACCCCAATGTTTATAGCAGCACTATCAACAATAGCCAAAGTATGGAAAGAGCCCAAATGTGCATCGATGGATGAATGGATGAAGAAGATGTGGTATGTATATACAATGGAATATTAGTCAGCAATCAAAAAGAATGAAATGTTGCCATTTGCAACTATATGGAAAATAACTTCACAATAAACTATTTAAAAAAAAACCAAGCAGATGCTTATGCTGGAAATAAGATATATGCATAGTAAAGAAAACTGACCATTAAAATCTATTTAGAAAATGTTCTACTTATTTTAACTTTGGGATTACAATTATACTATGGATTTCATTTCATATAAATGATAGAGACATTTTTGTTGAATAAGTTTGCTAGGAATATTCTTAATTTATTATTGGTCAGAGTCGTTTGAGCAAATAGCATTCAATTAAGTTGGATAGAGATAAAGTAACAGGTTTTTAATGCCAACCAATGATAAAGAACCCACTAGAACTATCATTAAATAGTTTTACAGGCTTACAAATCTAAATTTAACAAATGCTCATTTCAGGATTTGAGTTAAATCATATTCTTGGGAGGAGTTTTTAATATATCAAATAGCACTTGGCTGTTAAAAATCATGTTAAAATTTCCAACAAAATAGCATCACAAAATATCTTTGAAATTTGAAAATATAGGTATCAATTGCTTAAGAGTATTTAAGTATATAGAAATTCTTTAATGTATCATTTGTATTTATAGGTAATAACCCATGCAAAATAAATGACATGTAATTGAAAACACTGAGACAAAGTTTAAATATTATTTTAGAGAGACAAAATAATTACTGGGGTAACTGAATGTCTTAGAGTTATGACAGAATATGCTATAGTATTGTAAAATTTAAAAGACATGCCTTTCAGAGGTCCTGGGTGGCTCAGTCGGTTAAGCTTCCAACTTCGGCTCAGGGCATGATCTCATGGATCATGGGCTCGAGCCCCGCGTCGGGGTCTATGCTGACAGCTAGCTCAGAGCCTGGAGCCTTTTTCAGATTCTGTACCACCCTCTCTCTCAGACCCTCCCCTGCTCACGCTGTCTCTCTCTCTCTCTTTCAGAAATAAATTTAAAAATACATTAAAAAATTTTTAAAAAGACATGCCTTTCTTAAAAGATTAAACATTGAGGGGGCACCTGGGTGGCTCAGTTGGTTAAGCATCCGACTTCGGCTCAGGTCATGATCTCATGGTTTGTGGGTTGAGCCCCGGGTCGGGCTCTGTGCTGATGGGTAGCTCAGAGCCTGGAGGCTGCTTCAGATTGTTTATCTTGCTCTCTCTCTGACCCTCCCCTGCTCACACTCT
This sequence comes from Crocuta crocuta, assembly GCF_008692635.1. Classification (NCBI taxonomy): domain Eukaryota; kingdom Metazoa; phylum Chordata; class Mammalia; order Carnivora; family Hyaenidae; genus Crocuta; species Crocuta crocuta. The sequence goes on from NW_027551567.1 coordinate 4,063,625, forward strand.
CTCTCTCTCTCTCTCCTAGAAATAAATAAAAAACATTAAAAAAAAATTAAAAAAAAAAAAAAACCAAAACATTGAATTAGCAGCTCTCCTCCTATATTCCAAAGAACCAAAACCAGACACTTAAATTGATGGACATACATGTCCATAGCAGCTCTACTCCTAATAGCCAAAAGGTGGAAATAGCCTGAATATCCACGAATTGGATGAATGGATAAAGAAATTATGTTGTATACATACAAGGAAATATTATTAAGCTTTGAAGAGGAAAGAAGTACTGATACATGTCAAAATGTGGATGAATCTTGAAAATATTAGGCTATGTGAAAGAAGGCAGAAGTAAAAAGCATACATATTGTAGGATTCCATTTATATGAAATGTGCAAAATAGGTAAATCCAGAGAGACATAATGCAGATTGGTGGTTGTCAGGGTCTGGGGAGGGAGAGGAAGTGTGAGGAGAAGTAACTGCTGAAAAACTGGAGTTTTCCTTTGGGATAATGAAAATGCTTTGAACTAGACAGACATGGTGGTTGCACAACATTGTGAATGCACTAAATGTCACTGAACTGTTCACTTCAAAATGTTTAATTTTATATAAATTTCACCTCAGGGGAAAATGAAGACATTTCCTAAACAGTTCAAAAGCGTTAGTTGAAACATAGTTAAAGGATGTGAGAAACATACTTGGGGAAGAAATCTAAATGACAAATAAAATTTGTTATACTATTTTATTTTTATTTTAAATTTTTTAAATAATTTTTTAAATGTTTATTTATTTTTGAGAGGAAGAGAGAGAGGAGAGAGAATGGGGGAGGCGCAGGGAGAAAGGGAGACACAGAATCCAGGCTCTGAAGCTGTCAACACAGAATCTGATGTGGGACTTGAACCCATGCTGTGAGATCATGACCTGAGCCGAAGTCAGGCACTTACTTAAATGACTGAGCCACCCAGGTGTCCCTCTATGCTATTTTAATAAGTCAACCATTGCTATTTTTTTTTACATGTCCTAAGATTATATTAGTCAACTTTTGACTAATGAATGAACATAATTTTCTTTAGGACCCTTGTCTATTAGCAATCTCACTATTTTATTATGAGTATTGAAGGGTAGAAAATTAAAATCTTATTCATCTGATTGCTGCAGTCAGAGCTTAATGTCCTTTTGAATAAATGAGAGTTGTAAGTCACATAATCCTTGTCATAGTGGGCCACCTTTCACCTTTTCTGTAGATGCAGCTTCCTTTTACCACAAGGCAATATATACACTTTCAGTAGGAAGATGCTCATAAAGAGATACAAGAGCCGAGCATGCCTGCTTTTTCTTCAGTTGGATTGGTCCCTTCTCTTCTTCTTAGATTAAGGCATAAGTGTTAGGGAGAGAATCCAGGAAACATGAGGAGTGAGAAAGAAGCAGTATACCATGTAGAGTTGTTTACAAGATTTTTATTTGTTTGTTTTTAATATTCAAGGTTTCACTACAACTTGTGTAGGTGTGGATGTTTTTTCTCTTACTTGGGATTCATACTGTTTCTTTAGTCTAATGATTCACGTTTCATGTTTTCTGGCACATTATCAGACATTGTTTCCTTATATGATGACTGCCCTTATCCTTGCACTCTATTCTTTAAGATCTTCTGTCTACCTCTATTTCACATTTTTCATCTCTTTCTCTGAGCCATTTCGTTCTAAACTGTGTCATGTCAATCATGTTCTTGTTTCAGGGCCTTTGCACTGGTATTTCCTCTTCTTAGGATGACTTTCTTTCAGATATTCTTATGATTCATCACTTCTTTTTTGTTAAATTTTATTTTAAGTAATTTCTACACCCAACATGGAGCTCGAGCTCACAATCCCAAGATCAAAAGTCTTATGCTCTACTGACTGAGCCATGCAGCCACCCTGGATCATCACTTTCTTTAGGTATTTCCTCAAAAGTCATCCCCTCAGAAATTACTTCTCTGAATCTTATCTAAAATTGCATCTATTTTGGGGGGCACCTGGGTGGCTCAGTCAGTTAAGTGTCCAACTTTGGCTCAGGTAAGGATCTTGCAGTTCGTGGGTTCAAGCCCCACATTGGGCTCTGTGCTGACAGCTCAGAGCCCGGAGCCCACACTGAATTCTGTGTCTCCCTCTTTCTCTGCCCTTCCCCCCACCTCAGAAATAAACAAACATTAATAAATAAATAAAATTGCATCTATTTCAGTCTCTAGGTCAGTTTTCTTTTTTATTGTTCTTCAAAAACTATTACCTGGCACAACATTATATATTTATTTTTGCTTATTTGATTATTACATCTTCTCCTATATATGGTAAACTCTCCAAGTCAGAAAAGGGACTTTTCTATTTAGCTCGGTGAGATATCACCAATGCCAAGGACAGTGCCTGGCATATATTAGCATTCGAGTAGTTGTTGAGTGAATAAATCATCTGTTGCATTCTGGGGTAGTTTCTTAGCTCTGTTTTCAACTTAATTTGTCTTCTCTTCATTTGTGTCCAGTATTTTACTGAAACTATTTATTGAGGCTTTCCAGCACTTTAAAGATGTTGCCTTATTTTCTTTTGGGTATTGCCATTCCTATTTTTGTTCTTTTCTACATCCTTTCATTTTTCTCTGGCTGCTTTTAAATGTTTCTTTTTATTTTTGGGTTTTAATTATTGGATTATGATGTGCCCTGGTATGGTTTTACTTATGTTGACTCTGCTTGAGTTTCATTAATCCTTATTCTTTGACCTGTGAGTTTATAATTTCATCAAACTGGAAACATGTTTAATAATTATTTCTTAAAAATTATTTACTTATATCTGAGATTATAATTAGTTGTATGTTAGATCATCTGATATTGATAGGTCACTGATGTTTTAAATTTTTAGTCCTTTTTGATTTTCGTGTTTATTTTCTTAAAAAAATTATTTATTTATTTTTAAATTTCTTTTAACATCTATTTTGAGAAACAGAGAGAGAAAATGTGAGCAGGGGAGGGGCAGAAAGAGAGAGGGAGAGCGAGAGAGAATCCCAAGCAGGCTCTGTGCTGTCATGGGGCTTGATCTCATTAACCACAAGATCCCGAAATCAAGAGGTGGATACTTAACCCAGTGAGCCACCCAGGTGTCCCTATTTTGGGTAATTTCTATTTCCATATCTTACAGTTCACTTTTTTTCATTGTCTAACCTGTTGTTAATGTCACTGAGAATATTTTTTATTTAAAACATTGCATATTTCATCTCTAGAAGTTCCGTTTGTGTCTTTTTTACATCTTCAGTTCTTTCCTCATTATGCTCATGTTTTTTCTTTACATTTTTTAATATAAGAGCATACTTATAATAATTATTTTAATGTCCTCATTTGTAAATTTTATCATCTTTGTTACTTTTGAGTCTGTATCTCTTTATTTTTTCTTGGTTATGGATTATATATTCCTACTTCTTTGAACACTTAGCAATTTTTGATTGGATGCTACACTGTATCACTTTGTTAGATGTTGAATTGTAGTCTTTTAAGGAATATTGACTGGGCTTTATTCTGGCAGTTTAGTTACTTGGTATTAGTCTGATTTCTCCAAAGGTTGATTTTAGAATTTGTTAGGGCTGGTCCAGAATAGTCTTTACAGGCCAATTTATTATCCTTCTGAGGAATCTATCCAATGGCTCATGTGTTACAAAGTCTCTGCTCTCTGGCTGGTGTTATTGTGAACCATTCCCAGCCTTGTGTGAGCTCTGAGGATTATTTATCCTTTGTTTTCTGGAGTTTATCAGCCTCATAGAGTTTGCATTAAGAATTTAGTCAAAGTAGATGATACAAACAAATAGAAAGATATTCCTTGTTCATGGATTGGAAGAATTATTAGTGTTAAAATGTCGATACTACCCAAAGAAATCTACAATTTCAATGCCATCTCTTTCAAAATACCAAAATACCAACAGTGTTTTTCATAGGACTGGAACAAATAATACTAAAATCTGTATAGAATCACAAAAGACCCCAAACAGCCAAAGAAATCTTGAGAAAGAACAACAAACCTGGAGGTATCACAATCTCAGATCTCAAGTTATACTACAAAGCTGTAGTAATCAAGAATATGGTACTGGCACAAAAATAGACACATAGATCAATGGAACAGAATAGGGACCCCAGCAATAAACCCATGCTTAGGGGGTCAACTAATCTACAACAAAATATAAAATATACAAATGGGAAAAGACAGTCTCTTTAATGAATGTGCTGGAAAACCTGGATAGATAGCTACATGCAAAAGAAAGAAATTGAACCACTTTCTAACATCACCCACAAAATAAACTCAAATGGATTAAAGACCTAAATGTGAGACATGAAATCACAAAAGTCCGAGAAAGAAACATAGACAATAATTTTTTTGACATTGGCCTTAGCAACATTTTTCTAGATATATCTCCTTAGGCAAGGGAAACAAAAGCAAAAACAAACTATTGAGGCTACAGCAAAATGAAAAGCTTATGCACAGCAAAGGAAACCATTAATAAAATGAAAAGGGAACCCACTGATTGGGAGAAGATATTTGCAAATGATATATCTGATAAAAGGTTAATATCTAAAATATATAAAGAATTTAATACAACTCCAAAAAACCCAGATATCCAATGAAAAGATGGGCAGCGAACCTAAGTAGATATTTTTCCAGAGAAGACACATAGATGGCAAATAGACACATCAAAAGATGCTCAGCATCACTTAAACATCAGGGAAATGCAAATCAAAACCACAATGAGATATTACCTTACACCTCTCAGAATGGCTAGAATCAAAAAGACAAGAAATAATAAGTGTTGGCAAGGATGTGGAGAATCCTGCGCACTACTGGTAGGAACATATGTTGGTGCAGCCACTGTGGAAAATAGTATGGAGTTCCCTTAAAAAGTAAAAATAGAAACAAAGCAACAACAACAAAAACTAAAAATAGAGATATGATATAATCCAGTAGTTTCACTACTGGATATTTACCTTAAGAAAGCAAGAGCACTAATTTGGAAAGACATATGCACCCCTATGTTCATTGCAGCATAGTTTACAATAGCCAAGATATGGAAGCAGCCCATGTGTTCATTGATAGATGAATGGATAAATAATGTGAGAAATATATATATATATATTTCTATATATTTATCAATGGAATATTACTCAGTCATGAGAAGGATGAGATCTTGCTATTGGTGACAACATGGATGGGCCTAGAGGGTATTATGCTAAGTGATATAAGTCAGACAGAGAAAGACAAATACCATATGATTTCACTTATATGTGGGATCTAAAAACCAGATGAAGAAATAGACAGAAAGTGGAAAACAGACCCCTAAGTACAGAGAGAAAATGGATGGCTGCCAGAGGGGAGGAGGCTAGGGGGATGGGCAAAATGGGTGAAGGATAGTGAGAAATACAGGCTTTCATTTATGGAATGAATAAGTCACAGGGATAAAAGGTATTGAATAAGGAATATATAGCTAATGGTATTGTGTTACATTAGTGTTACAATAGTGTTACATGGTGACAGATGGTAGCTTACGCTTGTGGTGAGCACAGCATAATGTACAGAGTTATTGAATCACTATATTTTACACCTGAAACAAATGTAACATTGTGTGTCAACTATAATTTAAAAAAAAAAAAACTCAATCAAAAGTTTGAGTGGACCGCCCTTGTCAATCTCTGGAGTGCTCTCTTTCTGTACAGCTCCTTCCTTTGTAGCTTTATGCCCACAAATTCTAGTCTAAGTGGAAGTGGAGTAGGGTATATATATGGTTGCACCAGGCTGTGATAATCTTTAAGCTTCTGGCCAGCGATTTTTGGACAGATATCAAGATGGAACTGTACTGAGAGAGAGAGTACATAAAGTGTGTGTTCTAAGAGCTTCTGTGTGAAACTAAGAGGGGTGCCTGGCTGGCTCAGTCAGAGGAGCAAGTGGCTCTTGATCTCAGGGTCATGAGTTTGAGCCCCATGTTGGGCATAGAGATTGCTTAACAACTAGAACTTAAGAAAAACCCAAGAAAACACACACAATTCTGCTTTGAGATCTACCAGGGACAAGATCTAAAAGGCACATGTTAAAGCAGTCCTTAGCAGTTGTTTTGACACCAAGCTGGCATCCTCAGTGAGCTGGGATTTTATGGGCATTGGAATCATCCTGTTCCTTAGATACATCGGCATAGATTGTACTCCGAGAAGCCAGGAGAGACAAAGAAATGAGGGGGAAGACATTAATATATTGACTTCCCAGGGCTTCTTCTCCTTGCTTTGAGTTGGGACAGAAGATTTAGATGAGTCTGAGTTACCTGAATTCTGTGGGAGGGGACCGAGTGAGAGAAATATTGCTGTGTTACTTCTTGGCAATTTTATAGGCTTGTAGTCTGTGAAATACTCTTTGATCCATGAGATTCCTACTGGTCGAAGCATGGGATAAAAATGAGAGACTAACAATGACTTAGATGCCTTCACAGGTGGAGCTGAACTCTGATAACTGTATGTCAGAAGGAAGAACAGATACTGCAAGGAAATATTGAATTAGAATAACTATGGAGTATCAGAGAAAGAGTTGTAGATTATTGTATTTCGCAATTGTTGACAGTCTCAACTTATTTGTTGTACCAATAGTTGATTATATTGTCTACAAGGGCAAAAAATGGAAGTCCATGTATACATAAAATAAATGATTATTTAAAAAGAAATATATCACTTTGGGTCCTAGCAAATGTTACTGGGCTGAGTGATCCCAAGCAGCCTGTTTTGATCAGGACAGACCTTTCTTTGTTTGGGATTATGTAATTTTCCTCTATTGTTTCAATCTGAATGGTATTTCTGAGCACAAAAAATGGACTGAGTCTGGAGGACTGAATTTAATGGAACACTTGCTCATCTTATATGTGTTTACATAATGGTCATATGAATTATAGATATTGAGAACTAATACTTCAGAGATAATTTAGGAATCAGCAAATTGTGCTATATAAATTATACTATATAAAATTTCTGGAAAGCTAAAGGTTTTGTTAATTCTTTTCTTCCTCTTCTCACTTCATGTCTCCTTTTATAGTAGGAGTGATCTTTATCATCTTACAGTGCTGTGAGGGTAAAATTTTAAAAGTGTGTGATTCATGCAAATATAGTAATGTTGTTCAGTGGAGAAAGTAAATGTCAAGTAAATAAGTAAGATGCTCAATTGATTATAAAGTTTTGTTTGAAAGGTAAATATTATTCTCTGAAAAAAAGGATTAACTATATATAAATATAATTTTCTATAAATTTAATTTTTGGTATGAATTTAAACTATTTTGAGTAGATCCTTCTGTTTTATTCCCTTTTTAAAAACATTTTACTTTGAAAAATATTCAAACTTACAAAAGAGTTGCAGGAATAGTATAATAAACTCCTTATATTTTACACACACATATATACCTATCACTATTACTATGTTTATTTTTGCTGAACTTTTTCAGAGTCTGTTTATTTTTCTGATCCAGGATTAAATCTAGGAACATATGTTGTGTAGTATTTAGTTTTCTCCTTTATCTCGCTTAATTTGGAATAGCCTTTTTGGTCTTTCATGACATTGATGCTTTTGAAGAGTGCAGGTCAGTTCTTTTGTGAAATGTCAGTTTGGATATCTGTGATGTTTCTTCATGATTAGATTCAGCTTACACACTCAAATTTTATCTTACATATGATGTCAGTTTGTCCCATTAACTGGTGGTATTAACTTTATCATTCAGTCAAGGTTTTGTCTGCCAGGCTTCTCTTTAAGTTACCATTCCATTTCTGGAATTATGAAGTAATCTGTGAGGAGAATCCCTTGAAACTAGGCAAATATTTTTTCCTAATCACACTTTCACCCAATGCATTTTAGCATCTACTCATGGTTCTTGCCTGAATGAACAGTTTCTGTTATGGTGATTGTACGATGGTGATTTTCTAATTCTATTGTTTCTCTCACATTTACTATAGGAAAGGGCTTTTCCACCTGGGTTAGTTTGCCAAGGATGCTATGACAAAGTATCATAAACTAAGTGGCTAAAACAGCAGAAATTTATTGTCCTACAGTTCTGAGGCTGGAAGTCTGAGATCAAGAAGTCAGCAGGATTAGCTGCTTCTAAGGCTGTGAGGGAGGGATCTGTTCTCTCTCACTGGCCAGTAGACAACTGTCTTCTGTTTATGTTTCTTCACATGGTCTTCCCTCCATGTATGTCTCTGTGTTCAAATATCCCTTCCACCTTTTTATTGAAGCATAGTTGACACACAGTGTTAGATTAGTTTCAAGTGTACAACATATGCTGAGCTGTCTCAGAACAAGTATAGCTACAATCTGTCACCACACAATGCTATTACAATACCATTGACTATATTCCCTATGCTGTATCTTTTTAAGCAAAATAATTTTCATTTATTTTGAGAGAGAGAGAGAGAGAGAGAGAGTGTGTGTGTGTGTGTGTGTGTGTGTGTGTGTGTGTGTGTGTGTGTTCAAGCCAATGGGGGAGAAACAGGGAGAGAGAGATAATCCCAAGCAGACTCCATGATCAGTGTGGACCCCCACACAGGGTTTGATCTCAGGAAAAGTGAACACATGACCTAAGTCAAAATCAAGAGTGAGCCACTTAACTGACTGGGACACCTAGGCACCGCTGTTGTACTTTTGATCCCTGTGACTTATTCATTCCACATCCAGAAACCTCTATCTCCCGCTCTCCTTTACTGATTTTGCCCATCCCCTGATCCCCTCCCCTCTGGAATGATCAGTTTGTTCTCTGTGTTTGTGAGTCTGTTTCTGCTTTTTGTTTGTTCATGTGTTTTGTTTTTTAGACTCTAAATACATCATATGGTATTTGTTTTTGTCTGACGTATTGCACTTACCATAATGCCCTCTAGTCCAACCATGTTGTCACAAATGGCAAAATGTCATTCTTTATTATGGCTGAGTAATATTCTATTGGATACACACACACACACACACACACACACATACATTCATCTATTGATGGACACCTGGACTGCTACTATACTTGGCTTTTGTAAATAATGCTACAGTAAACATACGGGTGCATATAACTTTTTGAATTAGTGTTTTCATTTTCTTTAGCTAATACCCAATAGTGGCATTACTGGTTCATATGGTATTTCTATTTTTAATTTTTTGAGGAAACTTCACACTTTTCCACATTGGTTGGATGCACCAATTTATATTCCCACCAAAAGTTTCCTTTTTCTCCATATTCTCACTAACTCATGTTATTTCTTTCTTTTTGATTCTAGCCATTTTAACATATGTAAGGTGTTATCTCATTATGATTTTGATTTTCATTTCCCTGATGATTAGTGATGTTGAACATATTTTCATTCAAATATCCTTTTTTATAAGGACACCAGTCATATTGGATTATGGCCCACTCTGACTTCACTTTAACTTGATTACATCTGTAAAGACTATCTCCAAATTATGTCACATTCTCATTTACTGGGGGTTAGAATATATGAATTTTTTTTTTTTAGTTGGGAGGAAACACAATTCAACCCATACATCTCCCCTCCTTCCCTTTATTTGTTATTAGTATGGACTCATGCTTTTTTTTAAATTACAATCCATTTCTGACATTATTAATTTTAATGCTCAAATTACCCCAGATTTGGCCTACAGGAGCTTCTCTGGTCTAGTTCTGACATCCTTTCAACATATGTGTCCATCATTTTTTCAGCATTGCCCTACTATCTGGTCTAACATGCTCCTCATTCTTTTGATTCTTTCCCTGCCTCATCCTGAAATTAGCCATTTCTCCAAGGACCTCAGGTTCTTTTCAGAGCTAAGCTGCATTTTTTTCTAATTCAAACTTGGTTAGAAAACATAATGGGAGTTTGAAACTATAAACAACCGCTAGCAGTTTGCTGAGGAATCTTGTTTGTTTTGTCAATGTTGACTTCTAACCTAGAGACTAAAAATGGTTGTTAGGGTGACCTACACTTGTTAAAATGCTTATTGTAGAAAGCTTCTTTGCTCACATAAATTTCCAACTGTATTTTCTGTAATGTGTTGACTTTATTTATTTATTTATTTATTTTACAAATAGTTTATTGTCAAGTAGGTTTCCATATAACACCTACTGCTCATCCCCACAAGTGCCCCCCTCCATGCCTATCTCCCCCCCCAACACCCATCAGTCCTCAGTTTGTTCTCAGTATTCAAGAGTCTTTCATGGTTTGCCTCTATCCCTCTCCCCCACTATTTCCCCCCNCAAAAAGTGAAAGTTTGACTCCTTCTTTGCCGATTCTGATGCCTTTTATCTCCTTTTGTTGTCTGATGCCTGATGCTAGGACTTCCAGCACTATGTTAAACAACAGTGGTGAGCGTGTACGTCCTTGTCATATTCCTGATCTCAGGGGAAAGTTCTCAGTTTTTCCCTGTTGTGGATGCTGTTAGCTGAGGGCTTCTCCTAGATGGCTTTTATGATGTTTAAGTAAGTTCCTTGTATCCTGACTTTCTCGAGGGTCTTTATTAAGAAGGGATGTTGTATTTTGTCAAATGCTTTTTCTGCACCTATCGACAGGATCATATGGNTTTTTGCATCCGTATTCATCAAGGATATTGGCCTGTAGTTCTCTTTTTTTTGCTGGATCTCTGTCTGGCTTGGGAATCAGAGTGATGCTGGCTTCATAAAAAGAGTCTGGAAGTTTTCCTTCAATTTCTATTTTTTGGAATAGCTTGAGAAGAATTGGTATTAATTCCATTTTAAATATCTGGTAGAACTCCCCTGGGAAGCCATCAGGTCCAGGGCTTTTATTTTTTGGAGGATTTTTGATAACTGATTTGATTTCTTCGCTAGTAATGGGTCTGTTCAGGTTGTCTCTCTCTTCCAGTGTGAATTTTGGTAGTGAGTGTGTGTTTAGGAATTTGTCCATTTCTTCTAAGTTGTCCAATTTGTTGGCATATAATGTTTCATAGTATTCCCTGATAATTCCTTGTATTTCTTTTTTTTTGGTTGTAATAAGTCCATTTTCATTCATAATTTTGTCTATTTGGGTGCTCTCTNGATTTTGTTTTTTAATCCATTCTGCTACCCCTATGTCTTTGATTGGAGTGTTCAGCCCATTTACATTCAGTGTTATTATTGAAATATGTGGGTTTAGAGTCATTGTGTCCTTTGTGGGGTTCATGCTTGTGGTGGTGTCTCTGGTTTCTTCATTCCTTGCAATACTTCCCCAGAGAGTCCCCTTCAGGATTTCTTGTAGAGCTGGCTAGTGGTGACAAATTCTTTCCATTTTTGTTTATTTGGAAAGACTTTTATCTCTCCTTCTATGTTGAACGATAGGCTTGCTGGATAGAGGATTCTTGGCTGCATATTTTTTCTGTTCATCACATTCAAGATCTCCTGCCATTCCTTTCTGGCCTGCCAAGTTTCTGTAGATAGGTCTGTCACCACTCTAATAGGTTTGCCTTTGTATGTTAGGGCCCTTTTCTCCCTAGCTGCTTTCAAAATTCTCTCTTTGTCCTTATATTTTGCCATTTTCACTATGATATGTCATGCAGAAGATCGATTCAAATTACGTCTGAGGGGAGCTCTCTGTGCCTCTTGTATTTCAACGTTTACTTCTTTCCCCAGGTTGGGGAAGTTCTCTGCTATAATTTGTTCCAGGACTCCTTCAACCCCTTTCCCTCTCTCTTCCTCTTCTGAGATTCCTATGATGTGGATATTGTTGCGTTTGACTATATCACTGAGCTCTCAAACTCTTCCTTCATGTTCCTGGATCAGTTTGTCTCTTTTTTTTGTCAGCTTCTTGTTTTTCTATAATGGTGCCTTCTAAATCACTTATTCTCTTTTCTTCCTCTTCAATCCGTGCATTGGACACCTCCAGTTTATTGTGTATTTCATTTATTGCATTTTTTATTTCATCGTGCCTATTTTTGTTTTCCATGTTGTTTGTAGTCATAGTTTCTTTGATATCCTCTATGATTTTGCAAGCCTAGCAATTAATTTTACGATTATTGTTATAAAATCTTGTTCAATTATGCTGCTTATATCTGTTTTTAGCAGTTCATTATGAGCTGTCAATTCTTCTTGGAATATCTTTGGAGGAGAGCTCTTTCGTTTCATCATTTTTGTTAGCTTTCTTCTCTTGTTAGTTTTAAAGACTTGTTATGGTCTCTGCACCTGTGAGTGCTGCTGTACCCAAGAAGACTCTTTGACTGTCCAGAGCCTATCCTTTCAGAAAGTGTTCTTTGAATGGTATCTCTTAGTCTCTCTTGTTGAGACCTTGTTTATTTTATTTTCCTACTTGTAGTGGTATTTGGGACTCTCCACCATGTGTACTTTGGCTTGTTTATTGAGGTAGCCCTGGAGAAGAAAGCATACAGACAAACACACAGGGAACAGAGGGATACAAATGCACAGACAAATCAAACAATCACGCTAACCGAGAGGGAAAACTAAAAAGTAATGAGAAAAGACGGAGGAGGGAAGGCAAATGATAGAAAATAAAAATACATAAAAATGTCAAAAAGAAGAAAAGGAAGAAAGAAGAAAACCGATAGACAAAGATCGGTTTAAAGCATGTAACCAGATTTCCCAGCTACAATTAAATAGCCGGGTGTATGCTGTGCTGGTTGAAGAGCATAGAGAAAGAGAGAGATGATAGGGCGGAGATGAGGCAAAATTGGAAATAGAATGAACAGGCAGAAGGGATAAGAAGCTAAAGGGTGGAATATGGTTGGAGAGGTTGAGAAAGACGGTGGTGTTATCCAGAGAAACTATCTAGTCTGATTACTCCTGAGAGGCTTTCTTAAACTGCCATTAGCAGTTCTGCTGGTCGCTGCTTCCCTGTTGCCAGGGATTGAGTGGAGGATGGGGGAAGTGTCACAGCCTCATATCCGCCGGGGTCAAGCAGCAATACAACCCGAGTGTGTTTGGGGAATGTAGCAACTTCAGGTACGCAGAGTCCATGTCGCCTCACCCCGCCGCAACTGCTTTACCGGCCGCTGCCGCTTCAGCAGGCAACTTTCGCTTAGGCAGCAGCTGCTTCACCCGGTGCCGGCGCCACTTCACTGGGTCGCAGCCGCTGCCACTTTAGTGGGCCGATGTCGCGCGCACCACTGCTGCTTCACCCGGTGCTGGGACTGCCTCCGCGGGCGTTGCTGCCGGATCACTGGGCCGCCGCCACCCTGGATGGTGCCAGGTGCACAGCAGTTCAGTTTTTCCTGGCGCCTTCTGGGACCAGGGCACCTAGTTTAAAGTCAGCACCCCAGGCAGAGTTAAAAAACACTGTCTTTCTAAGCCGAGGTTTTTTCTCTTCTTCAGGGACGGTTCTATGAGCAATCTCAGCTTTTCTTTCCTTTCCCTGGGACTCGAGGCAGCTCACCACCACTCCGGTTTCTCACTCACCGCAGCTGCAGGCAAGCCAGGTTCCCTCCCCTCCCTCCGTATCTCTGGGTCCCATCCCGCTTTTATCTCACCCAGTTCGCACTCACGCACTTATGAGGTTTCCTTCCCAGTGTACTCTGTCTCTTTCTCTTCCCAAACTCCTGTGGCTCAGTATCCTACGACTTCAGGCCTTCTCTGTTTGAGAGATGAGTGCAGGTGAAATGTACGGAGCTCCCTACTTCTCTGCCATCTTGCCTCCCATAACATGTTGACTTTAAGTTGACTTTAAGTATTATGAAACTGTTGTGATTTCTCAGTCTGTCTCTCATTAACCAGTATAAAAGTTACTGTGTAGATTCTCTTAAAACTAGGCAAATAGTTAATTAGTTAGTTATTATTTTTAAATATTTTATTTATGTTTATTTCTCCCAACTGTAGATAACCTAATAACACTAAAATAAACTAGTTTGGTTAAGTCATTCTGACTTTAAGGCAAGAGGACTGAATGGCATTTATGCTGTCCCTTCCCCGTCTTGCCAGTATCAGCAATGACCCTCTTTTGAAGAGCTCAGACTCAACTTCACAAACCTCATCATTACTCCAGCAAGACACTGCCGGTAGGAAGATGAAACTTCTTTGCCAATTGTATGACTGGGCATGGTAAGCAGTTTTGCACTGAGAACTTGAGGGTAAATGAACCCAGGGAAGTGAATTCTTACTTGAATACGTGTGTGTGTGTGTGTGTGTGTGTGTGTTATATCTTAGATACATGTCTTAGCTATCACAATCCTAGAGGTATGATTCTGATCTAGATGTTTACAAGGTATGTATACCCATGGGGGACTTCCCAGGGGTACACAGCTTAGGCAGCTTTAAGGAAATCATTTTGTAGGTGCTCTGCGTCTATTGTATCCTTTTCTAAAGCTGATCTGTCCAAGAACCAATCTTGTAGTCAGTGTTTCTTTCTCCCTTTCCACAATTGACTGTCTCCTGCTTTACGAAGGAAATGTGTACCTCTCACCCATCTGAATCTTATTATGAGCCATTTCGCAGGGCTCAAAAAACTTAGGGGGACTAAACAGAGTGGTGTTTGAAAATGCGGAGCTCCTGGGGCGCCTGGGTGGCTTAGTCGGTTGAGCGTCCGACTTTCGCTTAGGTCATGATCTCGCGGTTTGTGGGTTCGAGCCCCGCGTCGGGCTCTGTGCTGACTGCCAGCTCAGAGCCTGGAGCCTGTTTCAGTCTGTGACTCCCTCTCTCTCTGACCCTCCCCTGCTCACGCTTTCTCCCTGTCTCTCCCCTAGAAATAAATAAAACATTTAAAAAAAAAAAAAGAAAATGCGGAGCTCCTGAATGAGAGCCCCTAGATTTGGTAAAGTGGACAAACAAAAATAATAGAAGAGAGGGATGTCTGATTTCATTCAGGCCACAAACTCATGGAAGGGCTCTATGTCCACCTTGTTTCTGTCTATGTGTGTTGGAACTGGGATTCAGAAACAAAAGTGTGGCTATCGAGCACATATTGACATTTTTACTTAAATTGAAAAGTGACAAAAATAAAGTCTGATTTCAATAATTGGTTTGACCATGAGAGCTACATTGACAGTGAGGTTTTATATAACAGTTATGTTTCATTAATTGAATAGGCTAAACCTGAAACTCCAAGTATATTTTAAAATATAGATCATTCTCTGTTATTCTATTTTAAGGTATATTTAAATATTGTAAATAATATTCAGTATACTAGAAATTGCATCTTTGTAACTTTTATCTTTGAGATAAAAATTTAGATCCAGTTTAAAACTATATGAGGAGGTGGCTCAGGCGGTTGAGCGCCCGACTTCAGCTCAGGTCATGATCTCACGGATCATAGGTTCGAGCCCCGCGTAGGGCTCTGTGCTAACGGCTAGCTCGGAGCCTGGAGCCTGCTTCAGATTCTGTGTCTCCCTCTCTCTCTGACCCTTTCCTGCTCATGCTGTCTCTCTCTCTCTCTCTCCCAGAAATAAATAAAACATTTAAAAAATTTTAAAAAAACTATATGAGGAGGTAGGTAATTTTTCAAAATTGGTGTTAAATTGCCAATATTTTAGGTACATTATAAAGCAAAGCTTCAAGTTTAGTATCCTACAATAATTTGAAAACAAAAAAGTCATGCTTTGAATAATAGGGCCCAAGCACATTTAGAGACCATAAAGACCCTCACAACCTAATGA
The DNA here is from genome assembly GCF_008692635.1 of Crocuta crocuta. NCBI lineage: Eukaryota > Metazoa > Chordata > Mammalia > Carnivora > Hyaenidae > Crocuta > Crocuta crocuta. Next base: position 4,079,197 of record NW_027551567.1, read on the forward strand.
TGAGAAAACTAGGATGCAGAAAGATCAGTGACTAACCTGTACCCATACTCTAAAATAATGACAGATCCCAGCTAGTTCTTCTAATTTGTCAGTACACTATTCTTTATATTCCTTATAAAAGGACTATAAAATTGGCATTGACATTCCATAGACTTTGATTATACAAAGAAGAATAAATATACCATAAAGCATAAGAAGCTCCATGTGTAGAGCTCTGCTATGTTATAAATTTATGTTATAAATTTAGCCTTAAAAGGATATAACATGTACACTGAATGTTAATTGAACACTTAATTAATAGCAATTTTTCTTACCTTCTTAACATTTAGAAGGGCTTTTAGGAATTATTTTTGTAGCACAGATCTTTTAAAATGCCATCCAGGGAGCTATGGATCAATTTTTCATTTTCTTTCATTAATTTTTTCTTGGCAAATAAAGGCATTCCAAGCTGTTACAACTATCATTAATTTACTAATTAGCCTTCATAATACCCTGTAGAAGAAAGAACACTAGTCTCAGGAATTAGGAATCCTGGATCTTAGTCCCAGATCTATCATTAATTTGTTGTGTGACCTTAGATCTTAATGTGTGTATGTGTGTTTGTCAGAACATTGAATAGATTTTACTCGGAAGACCAACTCTAACTGATAACAATTTCCTGGAGTTTTGCATTAAGAATGATTCTAAGGCTACTTCTGACATTTGTGGGAAAGGGTGCTATTCCTGGTTTAGCATATCTATTATAGGCATAAATTAGAAATGTTGTGTATTTATGAACCCATATAATAAAAAAATTTATGTTGTCAGTATTTGGTCTTCTGGCACATGAGAGGTGTGTATATGTGTTTCCTCCTTCTAAATAAGGGTTCATTAATAAAATAAAAAGTCAAGAACAGTCATATTTAATTAATGTTGATGTATTTGCCCTTTAAGAATTTTAAAAAACAACTGACAGCATCACCTCACTGTTCCTCTAGATTTACAGCTTACAAGAGATCCATGAATGAGAATCTGAAATGCATTTATAGGAATTTGAGGGAAGGCCAATGAGTTTGTTTCTGAGGGACAATTTGGTTGTGGATAGAGCCTCTTAGAAAAAGGATTGTGTTTGACTCCTCATTTCCCATTGTTTGTTCTGTTTCCTTGCAGGTCTAAGAAAAAGATTTGCTTGGTTCAACCAGAGATTATTATCTCTTGATGATAAACTCATTGCTATTAAATTCTCATACATCATAACGTTATATTCAATTTATGCTAGGTGGCAAGACCTTTTATGAATCCCTTAGTGAAGATTTGTAGTTCCTAGTATTAAAGTATCTGGAAGTGAGCTTATTATGATCATAAGATGAGCATAGAATTATAGTACTGGAAGTAGCATGTGTTAAAGTGCCATTAAAAAGGTTCAAATGGTACATGGGACACCTGACTTAAGGGGCAATCTATTATAATCAGTAGGGGACTTGTTTTCCATTTTATCTTAGAATGTTGTCTAACACATTTATATGACTGTGTTTTGATTAAATTATATTCCTATGAGACATAATTTTTGTGTTTATGGAACTCAAGGAGGCTAGTGTCTGAGCTGAAAGCTTGGCAGTGCCCAAATCTATCTGAGACCATGCTATAGCTAATGGGTGCTGTGTGACAGAATTTCAAGAATTTCAACATGTAGAAAAGATAAAAGAGGTCATCTTCAAGTACAAATGTTCCAAAAAGAAACAATAGACTTACATGCTGGATTTGCTCCTTTTTATGGGATATAAACTATTATGGGAAACGGTAGGCTGAACTGGGATGTAATGTGTGGGGCTTGTAATCTATGTAAGCTCATCCTGGGTGAGTCTGTGGGTCTTTATTTGAGATACTGCATTGCATACTCTGCTTGGCCGACTCTTAGGAAGCCATGTTAAAACAGGGAATCAAAATAATGGGCTGGAATTCTGAAATCCCCATGTGGCATAGACTACTGATTGCTCTTCACTAACCATTTCCCCTTTCTCATTAGTAATAGAATTTCTTTCAAGTCAGTTTTAGCAGGGCAGGTGTTTACCCAGCTAAAGAACACATTTGAATCAAGGTGTGGCTGTGTAAATAAATTTAAGCCGATGGGATGTGAGCAGAAATATGTGTAATTTCTAGGTCATCTCCTTAGCACCTATTTGCCTTGGGTTGTCTCTTCTCCCTTGTCTGCTGGCTGGAGAATGGTGACAACTGGATCAGACTTGGATGTCATGAATCACCAATGATAGAGCCACCCTGGGAGCTCTAGACTGCCTTAGGGGAAAATAATGAACTTCATTCTAATTATAAGCCACTCTGTTGTGGTGTCTTTTGTTACAGCAGCTGATGAATACGGGAAATGGTACCCAGAAGNGAGAGCCCCTAGATTTGGTAAAGTGGACAAACAAAAATAATGGAAGAGAGGGATGTCTGATTTCATTCAGGCCACAAACTCATGGAAGGGCTCTATGTCCACCTTGTTTCTGTCTATGTGTGTTGGAACTGGGATTCAGAAACAAAAATGTGGCTATCGAGCACATATTGACATTTTTACTTAAATTGAAAAGTGACAAAAATAAAGTCTGATTTCAATAATTGGTTTGACCATGAGAGCTACATTGACAGTGAGGTTTTATATAACAGTTATGTTTCATTAATTGAATAGGCTAAACCTGAAACTCCAAGTATATTTTAAAATATAGATCATTCTCTGTTATTCTATTTTAAGGTATATTTAAATATTGTAAATAATATTCAGTATACTAGAAATTGCATTTTTGTAACTTTTATCTTTGAGATAAAAATTTAGATCCAGTTTAAAACTATATGAGGAGGTGGCTCAGGCGGTTGAGCGCCCGACTTCAGCTCAGGTCATGATCTCACGGATCATAGGTTCGAGCCCCGCGTAGGGCTCTGTGCTAACGGCTAGCTCGGAGCCTGGAGCCTGCTTCAGATTCTGTGTCTCCCTCTCTCTCTGACCCTTTCCTGCTCATGCTGTCTCTCTCTCTCTCTCTCCCAGAAATAAATAAAACATTTAAAAAATTTTAAAAAAACTATATGAGGAGGTAGGTAATTTTTCAAAATTGGTGTTAAATTGCCAATATTTTAGGTACATTATAAAGCAAAGCTTCAAGTTTAGTATCCTACAATAATTTGAAAACAAAAAAGTCATGCTTTGAATAATAGGGCCCAAGCACATTTAGAGACCATAAAGACCCTCACAACCTAATGATGAGAAAACTAGGATGCAGAAAGATCAGTGACTAACCTGTACCCATACTCTAAAATAATGACAGATCCCAGCTAGTTCTTCTAATTTGTCAGTACACTATTCTTTATATTCCTTATAAAAGGACTATAAAATTGGCATTGACATTCCATAGACTTTGATTATACAAAGAAGAATAAATATACCATAAAGCATAAGAAGCTCCATGTGTAGAGCTCTGCTATGTTATAAATTTATGTTATAAATTTAGCCTTAAAAGGATATAACATGTACACTGAATGTTAATTGAACACTTAATTAATAGCAATTTTTCTTACCTTCTTAACATTTAGAAGGGCTTTTAGGAATTATTTTTGTAGCACAGATCTTTTAAAATGCCATCCAGGGAGCTATGGATCAATTTTTCATTTTCTTTCATTAATTTTTTCTTGGCAAATAAAGGCATTCCAAGCTGTTACAACTATCATTAATTTACTAATTAGCCTTCATAATACCCTGTAGAAGAAAGAACACTAGTCTCAGGAATTAGGAATCCTGGATCTTAGTCCCAGATCTATCATTAATTTGTTGTGTGACCTTAGATCTTAATGTGTGTATGTGTGTTTGTCAGAACATTGAATAGATTTTACTCGGAAGACCAACTCTAACTGATAACAATTTCCTGGAGTTTTGCATTAAGAATGATTCTAAGGCTGCTTCTGACATTTGTGGGAAAGGGTGCTATTCCTGGTTTAGCATATCTATTATAGGCATAAATTAGAAATGTTGTGTATTTATGAACCCATATAATAAAAAAATTTATGTTGTCAGTATTTGGTCTTCTGGCACATGAGAGGTGTGTATATGTGTTTCCTCCTTCTAAATAAGGGTTCATTAATAAAATAAAAAGTCAAGAACAGTCATATTTAATTAATGTTGATGTATTTGCCCTTTAAGAATTTTAAAAAACAACTGACAGCATCACCTCACTGTTCCTCTAGATTTACAGCTTACAAGAGATCCATGAATGAGAATCTGAAATGCATTTATAGGAATTTGAGGGAAGGCCAATGAGTTTGTTTCTGAGGGACAATTTGGTTGTGGATAGAGCCTCTTAGAAAAAGGATTGTGTTTGACTCCTCATTTCCCATTGTTTGTTCTGTTTCCTTGCAGGTCTAAGAAAAAGATTTGCTTGGTTCAACCAGAGATTATTATCTCTTGATGATAAACTCATTGCTATTAAATTCTCATACATCATAACGTTATATTCAATTTATGCTAGGTGGCAAGACCTTTTATGAATCCCTTAGTGAAGATTTGTAGTTCCTAGTATTAAAGTATCTGGAAGTGAGCTTATTATGATCATAAGATGAGCATAGAATTATAGTACTGGAAGTAGCATGTGTTAAAGTGCCATTAAAAAGGTTCAAATGGTACATGGGACACCTGACTTAAGGGGCAATCTATTATAATCAGTAGGGGACTTGTTTTCCATTTTATCTTAGAATGTTGTCTAACACATTTATATGACTGTGTTTTGATTAAATTATATTCCTATGAGACATAATTTTTGTGTTTATGGAACTCAAGGAGGCTAGTGTCTGAGCTGAAAGCTTGGCAGTGCCCAAATCTATCTGAGACCATGCTATAGCTAATGGGTGCTGTGTGACAGAATTTCAAGAATTTCAACATGTAGAAAAGATAAAAGAGGTCATCTTCAAGTACAAATGTTCCAAAAAGAAACAATAGACTTACATGCTGGATTTGCTCCTTTTTATGGGATATAAACTATTATGGGAAACGGTAGGCTGAACTGGGATGTAATGTGTGGGGCTTGTAATCTATGTAAGCTCATCCTGGGTGAGTCTGTGGGTCTTTATTTGAGATACTGCATTGCATACTCTGCTTGGCCGACTCTTAGGAAGCCATGTTAAAACAGGGAATCAAAATAATGGGCTGGAATTCTGAAATCCCCATGTGGCATAGACTACTGATTGCTCTTCACTAACCATTTCCCCTTTCTCATTAGTAATAGAATTTCTTTCAAGTCAGTTTTAGCAGGGCAGGTGTTTACCCAGCTAAAGAACACATTTGAATCAAGGTGTGGCTGTGTAAATAAATTTAAGCCGATGGGATGTGAGCAGAAATATGTGTAATTTCTAGGTCATCTCCTTAGCACCTATTTGCCTTGGGTTGTCTCTTCTCCCTTGTCTGCTGGCTGGAGAATGGTGACAACTGGATCAGACTTGGATGTCATGAATCACCAATGATAGAGCCACCCTGGGAGCTCTAGACTGCCTTAGGGGAAAATAATGAACTTCATTCTAATTATAAGCCACTCTGTTGTGGGGTCTTTTGTTACAGCAGCTGATGAATACGGGAAATGGTACCCAGAAGTAAGGTTCTACATAACAGTAGTTAAAACTATGCTTAGCAGTGTGACAGTGGGTTACAAAGCAGTATATCCTGCAAGTTCTCATGCTGCTGATTATAGACTGTTAAAAAATATTTGGTAAAATTTAGTATACAGTGCCCTGGAAAACAGACTACATGCTTACTGAGTCTGTTGGTCTGGGGTGACTACATAAAAAAACCCTCAGACATTTGATGTTTATTGGCTCCTTTCTGTTTTTTTACAAAAGAGAGATGAAAGCAGATGGGATTAGCCAGTTTTATAAGCAGAGGTGGAATGGAATATAGATCTGCAAAAGGAAAGTTTCTCTGCCTATGACCTGTAGGATAAAATCTGGGGATTCGCAGGGTTGGAAAAGTCAACTCTTTTGGAGCAAACTTCTAAAGATAAAACTATCATTCAGAGCTTTTCTCACAAACCAGTTAAGACACACATCCAGACCAGGGAATGACTCCATGGCAAGGGTCTGATTATGGGCATTGTTTTTCCTCCCATTATTGTTTAGAATGGCCTCAGGGTAGCAGTCATGAAACTGAGGAAATACAGAGGTCAGTAAATAAAGGGAAGACTCACTTCTGTTAAGAACAATGCCTGAAGGAGAACTTTAGGAATGGTTATTGCACTTGGAACTTGGCAGAAGCAAATCTACAAGAGCCTAATACAGTTTTTAGAGAATTGTTCTGCTGAATAAACAAGTCTGGCTTAGAAAAGCTTATGATTGTTCTAAAGCATCCTCCCTTCTTCTGAAAGTGTACCAGCAAAAAGCTGGTATATGTGTCAAGGACCACTTTTTTTGTTAGGGAACCACTATAATGGTGAATAAGAGAAACCCACCCAGAGAGCATTGCCAGTGACCACAGAGAATAATTGACAAAGAGTTGCCTCTTGATGAACAGAACCACATTCCAACCAAAAGATCGCCTATACTTTCAGGGCAAAGGTTCTTCATAAATCCTGTCCAGAAGAATTCATCATCCCTCCAGATCATTCATTGGTGTGTATGTCCCATTCTTGTTTTTTATAAATTGGAAATTTTATGACAGCTATCTTTGTCCTTCTCTACCACTGCAAATGCGTGTATGTGCATGTGTGTGTATGTGAAAGAGAGAGAGGGAAAAAAAGGGAGAGAGAGGGAGAGAGGAAAAAAAGGGAGAAAGAAAGAGATGGAAAGAGAGAGGGAGAGGAGAAATGGAGAGAGAGAGAGAGAGGTGGAGAAACAGAGAGAGAGGGAGAGATAACATTTGGGTATTAGTCTATAGGTCACTGAAATGTGAGGAGCCTCATTTGGACCTGGTGGAAAGGACTTTGCATCACTCAGAGACCTAGGACTTTGAGCTGAATGGAATGAAATGGAGGGGCTTGGGGAAAATGTGAGGGTGCTTTATATGTGCAATAAAGGCTGTGCATGAATACTAGGATGACCAGAGTATTGGCCTAGAACAGAGACTAGTAACTTCCTCCTAGTATCTTTTTTCTTCTTTTTCTTTTTAAATGCTTATTTATTGAGTTTGAGAGAGAGAGAGAGGAGAGCCTGAGTGGAGGTGGGCCAGAAAGAGAGAAAGAGAAGGAATCCCAAGCAGGTTCTGTTCCCACTGTCAGCACAGAGCCTGATGCAGGGCTCAGTCTCACAAACTGTGAGATCATGACCTGAGCCGAAATCAAGAGTTGGATGCTTAACTGACTGAGCCACCCAGGTGCCCCTCTTTCCTTTTAATAAGAGAAGTCTCTCACTCAGCTAGAAGTGGCATTTCCAATATCCCTTGCAGCTAATTACAGACCAATGGGATGTGAGCAGAAGGGATATATATGATTCCTGGGTTATCTCCTTCAAAATCAATTCACTTGACCTAGACATCTTTTTTATCTATCTATCTATCTATCTATCTATCTATCTATCTATCTATCTATCTATCATCTATCTATCTAATTGATATTGAATGGAGAAATAGTGAGAAGTGGGGCAACCCTGAGAGCTGAATCTGGGAGTTGGAAAAATTGACATTACTAGGCTGGTTCACATCCGGATGGGTTTGTGAAAGAGTAAGAAACCTGTCTTATTCAAGTCACTATATTTTAGGGTTGTTTGCTGTACTTTGTTAGAATAGATTAACTTCTTTCTCATATTGTGCAAGTAATCCTGGTGGTAATAACAGAATGATTTGTTGGGATGTTGCTCCTAAGCATTGAGGAAGTATGATCACATGGTACCAGACTTCACTGGGGGACCATCTCTCTGGTGCTGGGGTTGCTTATGTCTGTCTTGCACAGTGATAGATAAACAGTGACACGGTTTGCTTTTCTGAATCTGGTATTATTAGCTTGATTACCCTTTTTCAATGAGAATTTCATTGAATGTGTTTATGTAACCGATGACATTTTTATAGGGCTGGAGGATATTNGCTAAGCATTGAGGAAGTATGATCACATGGTACCAGACTTCATTGGGGGGACCATCTCTCTGGTGCTGGGGTTGCTTATGTCTGTCTTGCACAGTGATAGATAAACAGTGACACGGTTTGCTTTTCTGAATCTGGTATTATTAGCTTGATTACCCTTTTTCAATGAGAATTTCATTGAATGTGTTTATGTAACCGATGACATTTTTATAGGGCTGGAGGATATTCTGTGCAATCCCAGTGTGTATTTCTATAATTAGTCCAACCCCCAGCATTCTTGGAGAATCTTACCAAAGGATAAATTAATGTATTAGTAGAGATGACCTTTAACGAACAGCAACAACAAAAATGGAATGAGATTCACCAAATAATGGATGCTATGTGGATTTTACAATAATGATACCATAATAACACCACCCAAATGAAGTTATAGAAGATAATTTTACCTATAATTTTACATTTGGAATGAATGGAAAATGTACACGAATGTTATTCTGGAGGCTGAAAGTAGAACCCAGCTCTCTTGGGCACCTAGAAGAGACCCATTGCCACCTTCATATTCGCAGAGAGAGAGAGAGAGAGAGAGACTTGAGAAGGACATTATAATCTACCATTTTAGCTTAGCCAAAACTGTGGTGATCTAATGAATATTGTGATTTTAGTGAAGCAAGGGTCTGTCATAGTTCTTAAGTATTAACTGAGTTGAGATGTTTTGTATCAAAATATATCACACATATAAGGAAACTTGTTTGTATAAGTATGATGCATGGCTGGGATGTGCACATCCTTTTAAAAAAAAGTTTATTCATTTTTGAGAGAAAGAGATAGTGGGAGAGGGGCAGAGAGAGAGGGAGAGAGAGAGAGAATCCCAAGCAGGCTCTATGCCATTAGCATGGAGCCTGACATGGGGTTGAGTCCACCAACTGGGAGATCATGAGCTGGGCCAAAGTTGGATGCTTAATTGATTGAGCCAGCCAGGAGCCCGGGGATGTACAAATTCTTATACCCACAAACACACTGATAGTCCTAGGACTATACTGTAGTAGGCAGTCTTCATAGGTACACTAACAAATGCATTAATAACATTTGTAAGAATGAACCCCAAACGTATAAATTTGGCACTCCAAGATATTTTGGGATAGGCCAATAATTATATGGGCCTGTGGAGAAGATAGAACAAAATATCAAAATAAAGATGCTGTTTTTGGTATCAAGAAACTTCTCCAGGGACACCTGGGTGGCTCAGTCGGTTGAGTCTGGCTCTTGATTTCAGCCCAAGTCATGATCTCACAGTTTGGGGGAATCAAGCCTCTGGTTGGACTCTGCACTGATAGTGCAGAGCCTGCTTGGGATTCTCTCCTCTCTCTCTCTGCCCCTTGCCCCACTCGTGCTCTCTTTTTCAAAATAAATACATAAACATTAAAAAAAAAAAAAGGAACTTCTCCAGCCTGAATAATCGATCACCAAGAGCTCGGATTTATAAGCACGATCAATAAGGGAGCTGTGAATATTGCTTATGAGGCCATGTGATTTAAAATATTACCATGATCTCTTGTTATGTGTAGAGATCATGGTGGTGTCTGAATCATTGCTCATATGGAGTGCCCATCGAATTGCAATCGGCAGGAAGTACATAGCTTGTGTTGTTCTGTCCAGTCCTGTTCTCCCTGCCTCTGATAATGAGAGGCACATGTTTACAATACAGCTGTAGGAAGCTAAAGGAAAACTGATTGCTATTAGTGTTAGGTTTATAAACTCAGATTCTAACGTACTGAGTTAGCACATCAGTCCAGACACTAAGTAATTATTATGCATTTGAATCTGGCACAGATTGTTTTTGTGCTTAAAAATCTAGTTAATCTTGGAAATAAAACATAATAGGAATATATTACTTCATTTATAGCTCTGCCTTGATATTTTTCAAAGTAATTTAAAAGCACAAAAATTAAACTTTTACTTAAACATTTTCCTGTGGTGGGTAGCATATACATTTTTTATGTTAATGGCCTAAAATTTGGAGACGTTGATTCAGCAGTGAGTAGGAGAGCCTCTTTCATTTCCTTTATTATAGGTTGTTAGCATTCGAATATTGTCACTGCTCTTGAGAAACAGAATAAAAACTTTTCTCCAATTTTTCTTTCTACTTCTTCATAACTTTTGATGAACTGCTTGGCCTGTATCTGAGGCATGCTGGAGCGGGTTTATGTTCAGATATTTCAGGGGGGCAGAGTTAGTAGTTTTGCAATCTACAGTGCTTTTCTTATGTCAGATCATTAAATACAACTTAGGTGCAAATAAAGGTTTTTTTGCATGACATTTTTATTATTGTTTACCTGTAGCAGAAAATGGTCCTAATAAAACTTCTAGGCTTTTAGTTCTACAGGCTGACATTCTGAATAACTAAATTGTGACAGTTCAAGCTTTTTTTCTGCCAGTATGTGTCAGAATGAGCCAGACAGAGTGCCAGAGACGTTGAACTTGATGTTTTCTGTCCCTTGACACATTTGGTGTCAGAAGCTGCCTTGCTCTGGTAGTGAATTTATTTTATCTACCTGTAACTGTGGAAATTGATGTGAGACCAGGGGACTTACAACGATGAAGCAATGGGACTGTTTTGGCCAATGCTATACTTAGGTTAATATTTATAGGGTCATAGAATTTTATAATGCAAGGGATCTTCAAGATGATTAAATGTCTCTTTTTAGTCTAGGTTAAGTTGAGCCCATGTCACAGCTTGCTGCTGGTAGTTTTAGTCTCGGTGGTTAAAAAGTATTGGAGCAATACATAGGTCAAGATCTGGTCTGTGTTACCTAAGAAGTTCAGGCCCGGTGTCTAGTGTGCCATCAGCCCGCGGCATCTACCTCATCATTGAGGCACACCTGTCTTAAGGCCATCCTTAATGAGAAGTCTTGTAAACAGAGCTCTTCTCTTACAATTTCCACATGCCTAATGTCCACACCACCAAAGACTGCACTGCCATCTATACTGTCATTTTAATTTCTGTCTCTCCTTCCTTAGAAATGTATTAAGAATAGAGAAGAAAAAGGAAGGAAAGGATGTATCAATCTTGCAATGACAACTTTCTGTCTCAAGCAGACACAGCATTTCTTCTTCCTTTGTCTTGGTCCCATCTGAGTAAAACCTCTCTACCATTAAGTGGGAGGCAGGATAATGTGATGCCTAAGAGCTTGGATTCTGGAGCCACATCGCTTAGGCTTGAACCCTGGCTGTGCCACTTGGATCATCACTTAATTTCTGGGGGCCTCAGTTTTGTCATCTGAAAAATGGGGATATTACTAGTACTAACTCATATTGTTGCTGTGAAAATTAAATTGTTTAATATATCTAAAGTNGGGGGGAGACAGAATCCAAAGCAGACTCCAGATTCCAAGCTGTCAGTGCAGCTCAAACTCATGAACTGCGAGATCATGACCTGAGCCTAAGTCTGATGCTTAACAGACGGAGTCACTTGGGCAACCCCCTTTTTAAGTCTTTATTACAAGAGAGAGAGACACACACACACAGATCATTCTTTGGTTAAGGAAATTTGAATTACTGTGGCCCCCAGCTTGAACTCCTGAACAAGTCTCAAGATCCATGCTTAAGAGACAAAGGAAATAAAACTGACACATACATTTGATACTATGGGTTTGGCTACTTTTTAGCAACTTCTCCAGCAGAACGTTTGTGATCAGGGGGCGCCTGGGTGGCTCAGTCGTTTGATTTCTGCTCAGGTCATGATCTCATGGTTTGTGGGTTCGAGCCCAGAGTCAGGCTCTCTGCCAGGAAGGTGGAATCTGTTTAGGGTTTTCTCTCTCCCTCTCTCTCTCTATCCCTCCCCCTGTTCATGCATGTGCTCTCTCTCTCTCTCTCAAAATATATAAACTTTTTTTTTTAAAGAACATCTGTGATAATCTGTGACAAACATTGGATAAACCCCAGTCTCTGTCACTGTGTTCATTGTGGACATGGGTCTGTATCAACCCTGCCCTGGCTTCCTGCTCAGATTCCTCCATCAAATGTCAAGTCAGCCTCTCTGTCCTCTCTAAATTGGGAACTTCCAACTCCCTGTCCTACTTTTTTTTTTTTCATGCTTATTTATTTCTGAGAGAGAAAGACAGAGTGTGATCAGGGGAGGGGCAGGGAGAGAGGGTGACCAGAAACCGAAGCAGGCTCCAGGCTCTGAGCTGTCAGCACAGAGCCCGACGTGGGGCTCGAACCCATTAACCATGAGGTCATGACCTGAGCTGAAGTCAGACACTTAACCAACTGAGCCACACAGGCGCCCCTGTACTACTTTTAAGCTTAAACAAAAGTGATGGGGTAAAAATGATTAACATGGAGTTTATAACCTTCTCCCCACCTCTACAGAAATGAAGAGGACAGGGTGGTGTTGTCACAATAGTCACCAGAAAAAACAGTGGGAGCAGAAGACAAAGGACACCTCCCAGAGGTCTGGCACAGGAGGCTGTTACTGGTGGTGGTGGTAGTAGCACAGTGGGGCTTGTGCTCCTGGACGTTTGGACCTCCAACTTTGTAGTGGGAGGGAGAGAGAGAGAGAGAGGTGACATAAATGGACTATTTCTGCCAGAGTGGGTGATTCCCAGATGAACGAGAAATATGCTCCAGAACTGCTGCTGTGTGTAGGCAAAGTGTTGGGGGAAGGGGGTGAACAGAAAGGAGAGATTTTAACAAAGATTTGCTTTGGCCTACATGTATCCCTCACAGTGTTCAATAAATGCAAGTGAAGAATTCGAGGTATTTTCAAAATGGTATTTGGCTGTCGCTCTGTTTCCTCTTTGCGTCGCTGAGTCTCAACCATATTATTCCTGGCCTCATAGATGCTACATAAGCCAGTGTCTCCCCCTAGTGGGAAATAGTCTTTTTGTTCATCACTGAGCCATACTCCTCTGTTTGTAGCTCCAGATCTCCTTTCTGCTTTGCAATTTAGTTGTCAATTACCCTCCCACCCTAGCCCTTCAGCAGTTATTGAAGATACGCTATAGCTTCATGTTTGCGGTATGATTCTTCCTACTGTGAGTAATTTACCCATTTGTTCATTAATATGCATTTTAAAAATCCACTTAGAACTTACAAACTTTTAGGGGCACCTGGGTGGCTCAGTCGGTTGTGTCCAACTCTTGATTTTGACTCGGGTCATGATCTCACAGTTAATGAGTTTGAGCCTTGTGTCGGGCTTTGTGCTAACAGTGCAGAGCCTGCTTAGGATTCTGTCTCCCTCTTTCTCGGCTCCTCCTTGTGTGTGCAAGTGTGTGCAGGCGAGCATGCTCTCTCTCTGTCGCAAAATAAATGAACGTGAAAAAAATTAGATTTTATAAACTTCTTATAAATAAGGAAAATATTTGGTATTTTTTGCCTCTTTTTATGTTTTATATAATTTATTTTTATACTTTCCTAAGTGATTTTAAGGCATGTTTCACATATATCATTTTAGTAAATTCTTGGAAAACCTCTTTGTTCAGTAAAAAGGGAAAAGTACCCCATTTTACAGATGAAGAAATTGACTCTTAGTGACATGAAGTGAACTACTCAAGTCAAATGGCTGATAAGTGGCAACAATATTCTATTTCTGAGTTTGGTGAATAGATTTTCTCAGCTGTAGCATAAGAAGTTGGACCAGACTTTGTTGGTCTGTCTTTCCTCATTTGATAGTAAGAGGATGAAGAAGAAGATGAAGATGAAGAAGAAGAAGGAGAAGGAGAAGGAAGGAGGAAAAGAAGAAAGAGGGAGAGAAGGAGAAGGAGACAAAGGAATGAAAAAAGAAAATTCTCAGCGCCTTACATTTCTATTTGAGCAGTGTCTGTATATTATTTCAGAATCTTTGGAAGCAGAACCTGATTTCTGCCTTTTCATTATGCTTCTATCTCATATTACACTGAGGATGAGTCATTAGGCAACTTCTCAGTATTTTGCAAAGTATCTCAGTGTGTGTTGGAGGGAATTATTGCACATGATAGAGGGGCATAAATTATATGAAAACTGTGGGGAAGTTTAATATTTTAAGTTTCTAAAAAGATATCCAGTTATTGGGTTTGAAAGAAATATTGATAGTAAGAAATTGATGCTGACACTTGAATTATGAAGACTGTGATTATAATGGGAATTTGCAACAGAAATTTATATACATTTGATATAGTCTGTAGTATTACTATAAACTGACTTTCCAAAAAGGTTGCTGCAGTTGTATTGATACTTTGTTGATCTGTTGGGCATAACTGATCACTTCTTGTGCTTAGCCTCAGAATCATAGTAAATGAAGGAGTGGATCAGTTAATAATACATATATTGGCTATATCAGTAGTAAATATTAGGATCACATGACACAATGAGGATCTAGCTTCACCTGCTATTGCATGAGTCACCTAGCACTTACGCCTGCTGTAATACTTTAAATTAATTCCAGCAAACAGCACTCATTGCCTCTAAAGCTCTTTTTTGGTTGATATGAGAGCTTACAAGTGGAAATGACACAAAATTGCTGTCCGCTAGCAATTCCTCTATTTAGTGGAAGAAGAGGACTCATAAAATTTGTTAAAATAGAAGATCCTGAGTGTTGTATACAATAGCTACATAGGCAAAATGAATATATGTTATGTGTTTATACAATCTAATTCACGATCTACATATTCAACTATTTGGTCAATAGTTTCTGTAATGTTCGATTGAAGTTTAGGACTCTGTCTAGGTTTTGGGGGCTCCTGGGTATACAAGACACCCTATTTTCATGAAAGGGAGAGACGCAAACAAACACAAGTGGGAAGGAATCTGTGTAGCTATGGGGAGACACAGTGAAAGAAGGGACCAGCTACTTCTAAGCATGAAGGGGAAGTAAGGAGGCAAAGAAAGGCTTTGGATGGTGTAAGAAGAACTCACCAGCGAGCAAGGACTAGAGAGACATTCTGGGTGGAGCGAATGGCTTGTGCCCTCCATGTCATGCTTACCTTAAATGGGCGCTTAAAGGTTTATCAGCATCAACTTACATTTTGAGTTTCCTCAGGAAATGTGGTCTTGATTCGGTTTCTCAACTTTTCTTTAATTGTGAAAGCAAAATTACTTCATTCCCTTCCAGTGTGAAAATGGTGCTACATGGGTATTGAAAGGCCATGAAAATTTAAGCACTAAAATTACATTAAGGGTAATATCTAAGATAATCCACAAGTCAGGGCACCACCATTGCTTTTTTTTTTTTTTCATTTCTGATTGCTTTATCGGTGTTAGATAAATATGATATACTAGCTGTGACATTGAATTGGAGAACCAAATTTTATGAAGGTTTGGAAGTCTCATTTCAGAGTGAAAACTTCGTTTGAAACTCTACTCTTCCTTTCTTCTTTTACCTTTCTGCAAATATTCATTAAGTGGCACCGTAAATTGCTATCACTTATTCTTATTTTCTTCTGGAAAGATATACTGCTTCAAAAAAACAAAGCCAGCTTTGGGCATCTGGGTGGCTCAGTCAGTTAAGCGACTGACTTCGGCTCAGGTCATGATTCACGGTTCACAGGTTTGAGTCCCGCATCGGGCTCTATGCTGACAGCTAGCTCAGAGCCTGGAGCCTGCTTCAGATTCTGTGTCTCCCTCTCTCTCTGGCCCTCCCCTGCTCATGCTGTCTCTCTCTCTCAGAAATAAATAAAACATTAAAAAAAATTTTTTTTAACCTGCTAAAATACTTACAATCTGAAAATGCGGTTTTGATAGACTTTTTAAAATAGAGGGTTTGTTCTGAGTTTGGAAATGAATGCCATAACAAGGAGAAAAAAGACACATAGTGATTGTATAAATTATAATACCTACTAGTTATTTTTAAAATGTTCAGAGCACCTGGGTAGCTCAGTTAATTGAGCATCTGACTCTTGATTTTGGCTCAGGTCATGATTCCAGGTTCATGGGATTGAGTCCCGTGTCGGGCTCCGTGCTGAGCATGGAGCCTGCTTAGGATTCTTTTTCTCTCTCCCTATGCCTCTCTACCCTGCTCGTGCACTCTCTCTCTAAAAAAAAAAACTTAAACTTACCTTCATTTCTTAAAAAAAGAGAGAGAAATAGAAGGAATGTATTTATGTGTTCTTTCTTATTATTTCTAGATTATTGACAATAGGGTGTATTTACTGAATGCTTACTCTGTGCTACCCTAAACAAATTGTTGAGGTAGGTACTATTATTATTCTCATTCTATAGTGGAGGAAACTGAGCTCAGAGAAACTAAGCCACATGCCCAAGATCACTGAGTTAGTCTGTGAAAGAATTGAAATCTGAGCTCAGGCTGTCTAGGGACACAGGCTAATTGACGCTCTGCCGTCTTGTAGCTGCACTGTCTAGAACATGTAGACTGGATTCCAGTCTGTGCCTCAGGGTAAGAGAGGCAGATCACATGCTGGCTCTTCAATGATTCTTTCTGGCAGTGACAAAAGCCACATCTGCTTTCAGCCTATTTTCCAGAGCTAGTTGTGTGGCCCTTCCTAGCTGCCAAAGGGTGGGAAATGTGAGAGAGCAAAGAATATTTGGTGAGTAGCAAGTCTCTGCCACAGATATTCTCATTAAAAACTTTCCTTACAAGTTTCAAATAACAGAATACCTTTGAATAACATGAATTTCAAACATGAAGCCAGGAGACAACCTATATTAAATATTCAGAATTTCTGGGCAAACTCTGCTGGCACAGCCTCTTCACCTCACCTGCTCCCACTGGTGTGGTGTTCCTTTCTCTGGGTGGGTATGTTAAGACTGTGAGTTACATTTACTTTATGATTTAGTTTTCTGACACTTACTAGACTCCATTGTATATGTGGAATCTTTTTTTAAAGTATTCAAAATTTTTTTTAATGTTTATTTATTTTTGAGAACGAGAGAGACAGAGCATGAGCAGGGGAGGGGCAGAGAGAGAGAGAGAGAGATACAGAATCCGAAGCAGCTTAGAGCCTTACTCGGGATTCAAACTCACAAGCCATGAAATAATGACTTGAGCTGACGTCAGATGCTTAATGGACTGAGCCACCCAGGTGTCCTTGTATATGTGGAATCTCAAAATGACTGAGATTCTTTCTCTCTCAGATTTGCCTTCTCCAGGGGTCCCTCTCTTCCCACTGAGATTTGGTACTGCCTTGCAGAAGACTGACTGTCACGATAAAGTGCTTTTCTTTTTGCCCAGTTTCCTGAATACATACAACAACAAAACAATCTCCAAAACTGGCAGAGGGAATAAGGAATGTTATTTATATAATTTCTCCCCGCCATGATTGCATCCCCCCCCATTATATTCTATGACCATTGGGTCTTCCACAGGTGCTCTTATACACCTAGTGATCTACCTATCCATCAAAAAAATATTTGTAAAGTTCTTACTAGGCATCTTACTGCCAGATGAGTCTCCTTTGCATCACTTTTTGACCCTCAGTTTTATTAAAGACTTTTTTTTTCCTGAAAATGAGCTTACAGTGTTGTTTTAGACCTAGCCACTCCCCAGGGAGCAAACAGCTTGCTCTGTGGTTGACAGTCCATTGGATTTCCCCTGAGAACTTGACCATGATAAATGAAGGACATTTAGTCCCTAGAAATGCAGAGAGAAGAAAGTGTCATGTGAATCCCCAGCATTCTTTTGAGGTAGCAAACATGAGGCAGAATCCTTGATTTAAAATCTCATCATTATGCAACCAAGTAGGACAAGTAAAAATCACAGCCATAAAACTCACCTCCTAAAATATGATAGCTACAAAAGAGGTTAGAACAGACACTTACACTGGAAAGCTTTTCCTGTGAAATTTACACACAGCTAGAATAAATGCCATAATATAAACATGCCTATTGCTTCAGTTATGGATTTATTAACACTGTAGTGCTCTTGTCTGGCTAAAATGAACATTCTAACCAGATAAACATCTGTGACCTTTGGTTCTTAACCTGGTTTTTGATGGACTCAGCAGCATCAAAATGGTATAATGGAATTTTATGCAGGCTTTAGGGTCATGATTATTGGTGCTCTGAACCAGACTTGTGTGGGAAGGAGGGTAGACTTGAGAGACAGAGGGAGACCTTGTGCATAAGACAGCTTTTTGCTTTAAGGAATACGGAGAAAATCCTCCTTCCCAAGATACCCCTCTGCCCCTCTGCACAGACAGTAGTAGACCCATTCACTTAGTCATAGCAACAGAAATTCCACTAATTAGGATTCATTTACGTTAACAAGAATCCTTTTTAAGATTCAATTACTTTAGGATGGCAATTGCTAATTCACAAGTTCATGCAAATTCTCTTAATCAGATTGCCTTTCTCTTTAATACCTAACTGGGATTAGTGCCTTTGAAGGAAATGGAAGGAGAATTTGGAATTTGGTGGTGTTAGGGGGTGGAGCTGGGCAGAGGTAGAGCTAGGAGGGAAAAGGCAATTAAAAACATGTTTTTCCAGTTATGAAAATCCTTCATGCAGTTTAGCGGAGTGCTTCTGAGAGCAAGCTCTGGAGCCAGATGACTCTTGCCAGCTCTGTGGCTGGGCAAGTTGATGCATTCCCAATTACCTCAGTAATACGAAGATTATAATACTAATACTTACATTGGAAGGTTTTGTTATCTCTTGTTGTTAGATTAAATAAGTTAATGCATGTAAAGAGGTTAGTATATAGAAAGCACTCAAGAAATATTAGCTGTTATGAATAATTGTGAAAATACAAAAGAAAATGAGTTGCCCAAAATCCTATACATATCTCTAGACCATCATACTTTAAAATGGGCACAGTTGGGGCACCTGGGTGGCTCAATCAGTTAAGCGTCCGACTTCGGCTCAGGTCATGATCTCATGGTTTGTGGGTTCGAGCCCTGCATTGGGCTCTGTGCTGACAGCTCAGAGTGTGGAGCCTGCTTCAGATTCTGTGTCTCCCTCTCTCTCTGTCCCTCCCCTGCTCACACTCTGTCTCTCTTTCTCTCAAAAATAAACAAATAAACATTAAAAAAATTTTAAATGGGCAGTGTTAACATTATCGCCTATTTCTATCTACTGTGTTTATATACTGTATACAAGTAGACATATATATTGGGATTACATTGTCATTATGTCTTATTGTTCTAATTTTTCTTCTGGTTATATTAGCTTATGAACACTCTGGTAAGGGCTTCATGAAGGAGGTAACTGGTAAATGTATTTGCGTTTTCACAGTCAGATTTGAAAGGCATTTCCAGCCTAGGGGTACAGTATAACCAAAGCATAAGGCAGGAAGCCCAAGAAGAAGTGAAGACACCAATGTGGGGCAGGAGGGATCAGGAGAAAGAGGGGCTAAAGGAGAAGTTGGGTCTGATTACTGAGAAGCAAGAGTGCTTACTCTTTAGCACTGATAGAAGGTTGAGGTGGAGGCAGGTTTAAGGAGACCAGTTAGGAGTCACTTGTAATGCTTCAGGGCAGAAGGGGCGAAGGATTAGAATTGGACCTGAGCTATTCCTATTGGAATAAAGAGAAAACTATGGGTAAGAGAGGCAGCATGGACAAAGAATTGACACAATATACTAACTAATTGGATAAGGAGCTGTTGGAAGAAGAGGGAAGAGATAAAGATGGCTCTTAGGGGAAAAAAATGGCCCTGAGAATTCTAGAAAGTATGACTGAGAGGGTATTGTATTATTCAAACCTTTGAGAAAAGACTTTTAGAAGATTAATGAAATCAGAAAATAGAAACCAGATTATTGGGTTAACAGCACAAGGCTAAGAAGTTCAGGAAATGAGCATAGACAACTCTTTGAAGGGCTTGATGTTAAAGATCTAACATGGAGTGTTAATGTAAAGGAGGGATAAAATGGAGGTAAGTCTTGTTTGTTTGCTTCTGGTTTGTTTTATTTATTTATTTTTCTTAGGGATGAGGAAGACTTTTATCCCATGGAAAGAGAACACATGAAGATGATGGAGAAAGAAAAAAGGGAAAAGGGAAAGGGATGGAACCCCAGGTGGAAGAGCCTGCCTTGGAAAAGAAGGGATCCCACCATCTTCTGAGAGGAGAGATGAAGATAAAATAGCAGAGGAAATGAAGGGGGGGGGGTGGTTGGACAGATATTGCCATGGAAAGACCTAGAGGAGAATCAAGTCACTGGTTAAGGGTAGAAGGCAAGTGTGGGACTGGAGATTTTCAAAGAATGGAAAAGATTCTGAATAACCATGGGGAAAAGATGGGCCGAGGTTAAGAATTAAAACAAACAAACAAAAAGATATGCAAGAGCTTTGAGGCTTATCTTATTTAATTAGAGCACGTATGCCAATTTTGAACCATACTTAAAACTAGGTCGATATGCTATACAAATGCTTTGGTTATATAAACCTATTGGTTGTTGAAGGCATCTTTCATTGCAGCAGCTAGAGAAAATATAATCTTCATTAAAGTTATGTATTAATTAATTCTTCATAAGATTCTTGCTTGGATGAGGGATACAGAAAGGAGAGTAGCTTCTGTGTCTCAGGAAGCGATCTTTATAAACAGCCCTTCCATTTGTTTAGTGCTTTTTAGTGTAGAGAATATGTTCATTCAAATTGTCTCACATACCAAAGTGATTGGAAGGGATTAAAATCCTAAATGAAAATAACTAGAAAAATCTTTCCAAAGAAGGGAAGAGTCTCTTCATACTGAGTAGCCTCCTTCCAGAAAAGCTATGTAGGAAAGAGTATTCATATTCAAGGGCAGCTCAGAGTTCTTCTAAGACTTTGTAAAAGAAAGCTTCTCCAGGTTAGGAACATGTTATTGGGGTTTGATACCTTGCCAATATATATAATATTTCAGATTTATGTAGGCTGCCCAGAAGGCTCTGAGCTTATTGAAATTTCAGTTAGGGCTTTTAGATAGACCAGCAATAATTATTTCTTAAAGAGCATTGAGCTATATTCTAGGAATGGTGATGAGATTTTTTGAACACTTGGCCAAATTTCTGTTTAAGCATTCTGAAACATTTGTTTGACATTAAGTGTAGGCTGTTGGTTCTTAGGGCAAGTCAAAATCACTCATTGGAGTCTGAAGGGTTGGCTTTGGTTTTGACATAATTATCAAAAGCTCAGTTAACATCACTGTGAGGCACCCTTTCAGACCTCCTTCACTAGTTTCTAATGCTACTCTTGCACATTTGAAGCTTAGGAATGTGGCTTGTTGAATATGCCATATATAAAAGTGTTTTGTATAATAATCACTTTATGATTATATGTTTTACAGTTTCATAAATTCCATTTGCTCATCACAAATCACTATGAAATGTGCAGGGCAAAGAAATACTACTTTTTCAGCAAGAAAATAAACCTACAGTGAAGATGGCTTGTCCAGTATCTCACTGCTAGTCAGCATGAAAGCAAGGATTTGAAACCGCATTCTATGCCATTTGCTTTTAACTTGATATTTTGATGCCTATTTATCATGAGACTTGATCCATGAATAATAGTGGAAACTAATTTTATGTATATTATGTATATAACATCTACAACTTCCATCTTTCTATGTCTCAAATGGTTGACTATTGGCAATATCAAGTGATTCTACCCAATATCATGTGGTTCCACCCAAGTTCTGTGTGGACACAGTGTAAGCTTTGGAGTCTTACTAGTCTAGGCTACAACCCCAGGTCCTCCTCATGTCAGGACTGTTACCTCTAGGGATGTTACCTCTATGAACTTCCCTAAGCCCTTGTTTCCTCATCTTTAAAAAAGGTTGACAGTGCTACCTGCTTTAGAGGGCCTTCCTTATGAAGATTACATAGCACAATATTTTAAAAAAACCTGTCTCAGTACCTTATATATTCTAAATTGTAAATATGTCACTGTAAATTATTATTGCCAATAAGAGTTACCAAATACTACATTGGAAAATAAGATGAATATTTTAGTTATTATATGTTTAACCTTGTACTTTAAGATAAGAAATAATTTGTCATTTTTCTTTTTTTGTAATGGTACACTACCTTTTAATTAATAGATTTGGGTGTGTGTGAGAGGAGAGGGGCATTATTGATCGTTTTAGGTTTTTTTCATTATATATATGTATTTACTTATTTTCCATAATAAGCAAGTTGTGCTTTTACACAATTTGGGCCAGTAAATATGAAGTTATATCCACTATAAAGTTAAATGGCCCAAGTTATTGGTTTAAGCACTAAGTGATAAAATATCAAGAATTTGAAAAAGGAACTACTTCGTAAAAAATCAATAGCCTTTAGGTGAACAGAAGTGTTTGATGTTTGAAGCAAAACTCCATCTCTTTCTTCTTTCTACTCATTTGTACATATTTACTCATTTATACATTTATTCATTCATTTAACAAATAATATTTAACATGCCCACTATGTTTTATGGACTGTTAAGAGATAAAAAGATGGAATTCTTTTTTTAAATATAATTTATTGTCAAATTGGTTTCCATACAATACCCAGTGCTCATCCCAAAAGTGCCCTCTTCAATGCCCATCACCCAGTTTCCCCTCTACCCCACCTCCATCAGCCCCCAGTTGGTTCTCACTATTTAAGTCTCTTATGGTTTGTCTTCCTCTCTGTCTGTAATGTTTTTTCCCCTTCCCCTCCCCTATGGTTTTCTGCTAAGTTTCTCAAGATCCACATATGAGTGAAAACATATGATACCTGTCTTTCTCTGACTGACTTATTTCACTTAGCATAATACCCTCCATTCCATCCATGTTGCTGTAATGCCCAGATTTCTTTTTTTTAATTAATTAATTTTTAAAATAGAGTCTATTGTCAAGTTGGTTTCGATATAGCACCCAGTGCTCATCACAACAAGTGCCCTCCTCCATGCCTAGCACCCATTTTCCCTTCTCCCTTACCCCCCATCAACCCTCAGTTTGTTCTCAGTATTTAAGGGTCTCTTGTGGTTTGTCTCCCTCCCTCTCCTTAACTATTTTTTTCCCTTCCCTTCCCCTATAGTCCTATGTTAAGTTTTTCCTGTTCCACATATGGGTGAAAACATATGTATCTGTCTTTCTCTGCCTGACTTATTTCACTTAGCATAATACCTTCGAGTTCCATTCACGATGCTACAAATGGTCAGATTTCATTCTTTCTCATTGCCATGTAGTATTCCATTGTATATGTAAGCCATATCTTCTTGATCCAATCGTTAGTTGATGGACATTTAGGCTCTTTCCATGATTTGGCTATTGTTGAAAGTGCTGCTATGAACATTGGGGTACATGTGCCCCTATGCATCAGCACTCCTGTATCCCTTGGGTAAATTCCTAGCAGTGCTATTGCTGGGTCATAGGGGAGTTCTATTGTTAATTTTTTGAGGAATCTCCACACTGTTTTCCAGAGGGGCTGCACCAGTTTGCATTCCCACCAACAGTGCAAGAGAATTCTCATTTCTCCACATCCTCACCAGCATCTATAGTCTCTTGATTTGTTAATTTTAGCCACTCTGACTGACATGAGGTGGTGTCTCAATGTGGCTTGTTTTGTATTTCCTTGATGATGAGTGATGTTGAGTATCGTATCTTGTGTCCATTGACCATATGGATGTCTTCTTTGGAAAAGTGTCTATTCATGTGTTCTGCGCATTTCTTCACTAGATTATTTGTTTTTCAGGCGTGGAGTTTGG
Source organism: Crocuta crocuta (assembly GCF_008692635.1). Taxonomy (NCBI): domain Eukaryota; kingdom Metazoa; phylum Chordata; class Mammalia; order Carnivora; family Hyaenidae; genus Crocuta; species Crocuta crocuta. Next base: position 4,102,787 of record NW_027551567.1, read on the forward strand.
TGAGTTCTTTATAGATTTTGGACACTAGCCCTTTATCCAATATGTCATTTGCAAATAAAAAGATAGAGTTCTTAATTCATAACTGTTTATTGGTGACTTACATTTTCATCAGAATGTGGAAATACCAAGAAGTCCCCTTCACCATCTTGGGAGCCAGATGTGTATATTCCATTGGCATATGTGAGCTCACTTAAAATGGATCAGGGCATATAAATGTAACTTCAGGGAAATAATAGATCATGCGTTTCATATATTCAGTGCCAACTGGTAGACTAATTTAAGATAAGTAGAATATCTGCCATTGAAAATCTTATGAAAAATGCTAAGAATAGGTATTAGCTGTCATTAAAAGCCCTATGTTTTTACGAAAGAAACTAATGATCAAGAGAATTCACACAAGGAAGAATAAAATAAGATTATACATTTTAATGAAAAGAATGTTCACCTTGGGTTAGAGAGGCCTATAACTGAAATGTAAAGGTCATCTAAATGATCAACATTTATTGATCTGAGTTTGCACTGTGCTTGATACCAATCCAAAGATTATGTTTCTCATTTTCCATGATGTAGGTCAAAGTAAGGACTTCTTTTTGGCTCAGTGTTTTAAGGTTTAGTTAAATTGCGCTGATACTTTTTGATTCATTTTTAATATTGTGATTAGAAAAAATTTTCAGACAATATCTGCAACATAACAGTCAGCTAACTTTGAATCCTGTTTCTGTCTTAATTTGTTGAATAATCTTAGGCAGGTCACTGAACAATTCTGAGATTTTTTTCTCATCTCTGAATTAGACATAATGGTTTCTAAGACAGTGTAGTTGTGAGGATTAATTGGACAAGATAAGGACAACTGATCCTTCCTTCATCAGATATTTACTGAGTACTTGCTCTGTTCCAGGCACAATTCTGGGACTGTGCACCCAGTAGTGAATAAGGCAGACATGGTTCCTATTCTCATGAGCCTTAAAGTCTGATAAATGCAATTAAATACAAGGAAAGGATAACAGGGAAGGACAGCAATATATTGGGTGGGCAGGGAAGTCCTCCCCAAGGAGGGGACATGTCAATTAAGAGTGAAGGAAGAAGGAGGCAACTATGAGAGAGTAGTGAAGAATAGTAAGCCAAATGCCCTATGGTAGGAAAGGTGTGTACAAGGAAATGGATCATCAGAAGTTTAGGAAGAGTGGCACGAGATATAAAAAGACTTGTCATAGGGGCGCCTGGGTGGCTTAGTCGGTTAAGCGTCTGACTTTCGCTTGGGTCATGATCTCGCGGTTCGTGGGTTCGAGCCCCGCATCGGGCTCTGTGCTGACTGCCAGCTTAGAGCCTGGAGGCTGTTTCAGTCTGTGACTCCCTCTCTCTCTGACCCTCCCCTGCTCACGCTGTCTCTCTCTCTCTCTCCTAGAAATGAATAAAACATTAAAAAAATTTAAAAAAAACAAAAAAGACTTGTCATAGACTCAATTGTGCAAGACCTTGTGGAACATGGTAGGGTTTATAGATTTTATTTTTAGATCATGGGAAAGCCAATGATGGAAAGTCAGAACTGTAAAAGATCTGGCCCTAGCATTGTTATTTAGGCTATAGATGGTTATGAACTAGGTTGGTGGCATGAGAGACACAGAGAAGCAAATAGATTAGTCATCTGTTCTGATAGAGAATATAGATTTTTAAGTATGGAATGGATATGAGAGATAAAAAAAAAGAGATGAACTTAGCATGATTTGGTAGATTCTGCCTTGTATATTTGGATAGCTTGTGGTAATATTTACTGTTGTGCCTGATTCGCGAGTCCCCTGAGACCCCCAAGGAGCCGACACTGATGCAAGTACAAAAGGGTCTTTTTTACAAGCTCGAGCAGGGGCTCACCCACCTACTGGTGTAGTGGCAGAAGATGAAGCTCCGAACAATAGCGAGCAGGGTTTTTAAGGGGTAAGGGATGGGGGTGTTACAGTACGTATAACATCATCACATAAGCACCAATTACAATTGTACAGCACCCATGGTAACAGCTTTGACCATTCAGTATCTGTGAGGTGTTCGTTACTTTTGATGGGACCCAATCATGACTTTTGAGGATCCTTTACAAATGACCAATTATGAGGTGAGTTCAAAGGGCCCACATGGGGTTCAGGCAAGCGGTGAGAAATTGGCTAGTTTGTACAGAATAACTGTCTACAGTTCCCAGCCTTGAATCAGACCACAGAAATGTTTTTTTGATTAGCTTATCTGAGGGCGGTCTGAGGTTGGCTTTAGCCTTGAACAATCTGAGGAACTGGGGCTACGTGTAGCCCGAGGTTGCTCTTAATGGAGGCCTAAATCTCAAAATGACGTTACTTAGGCTCTTCGTTACTAAAATGGGGAAAATGTAGAAAGAGCAGGATTTTTTAAATTTAATTTTGGCAGGAGGGAGGTTAAGAGTTCCATTTGGAGCATGTTAAATTTGAGATATTCAAGTAGAGATATCAAGTAGACAACTAGGTTGGACTGTATCAGATACTTGCTCAAAACCCTTCACTGGCTTCCCATCTGAGTTAGAATAAAATCTAAAATTCACTTATTTAAAAAAATGTTTATTTATTTTGAGAGAGAGAGTGAGAGCACAAGAGTGAGAATGCACAAGACGAGGAGGGGCAGAGAGAGAGAGAATCCCAACCAGGCTCTGCATTGCCAGCACAGAGCCAAATGTGACGCTCAATCTCACGAACTGTGAGATCATGACCTGGCCGAAATTAAGAGTTGGATGCTTAGCCACCCAGGTGCCCCCAAATATAAAATTTTTATAATGACTGAGAGGGTCTTGTTTTGCCTTCTGGTTACTTCTCTGATCCCATCTTCCTCCTTTCTTCCCCTTACTCCCTGCTCCAGGCACACTTGATTTTTTTCTCTTTGTAGAAATGAAACATGGTATTCATGTCTCAGGGCCTTTGCATTCACCTTACTTTCTACCTACAAAATCTCTTTCCATAGGTCTTTGTCTCTTGGCTTATCCCTACTCCATTCTGGTCTCTGATCAAATTTCATCTCCTCAGATATTACTTCCCTGACAGCTCCACCTAGAATGGTTTCTACCTTTTACTTAAATATTCTATCCCTGTATCTTTATTAATTTTTCTTTTTAACAGTTATTGCCTCTAACACATAAATATTCTACTTGCTTATTATTTTTATGACTTGTTTCTCCATTAGAAAATAAGTTTTGTGAAAGCAGGGACTTTGTTAAATTCACTACTGTATCTCCAGACCTAGACTCATATACCGGGGGTACTCAGTAACTTAGTATTTGCTGAATGAATGACTCTGTGAGTCAAAAAGCAAAGGAATATTTGAGACTAGAGCATATATTTGGGAGCCACTAGCACATAGCGTGCAAAGCTCCAGGAGGGACTGAGGTGATGCGGGGAGAGTATGGAGAATGCAAAGAAGAAGGCCAAGGCTTAGTCCTAAGACACTCCTGACATTGAAAGGTTGAATTGAGGAGGTTGAGGGAAGACCAAAGCCAATGGAGACCAAGGGGTGATAATCAGAGAAGACTGGAAGAAAAGCTGAGGAACACAGAGACAGGATCCCAAAAAGTAAGTTCTATTAGAAGGCAGAAGTTCTCTTCTTGTTTGATGTGTTCTTCGACAGAGTTGATTTTCAGCTTTCACATTATTGCTCAAAGTTAATTTCTCTACATAATTAACTCTTAGCCACATTGAGACTATTAATTGCAAATTGAGAGAAAGTACTCAATTAATCTGCTTTAGCATATCATAATTGCAATCCTTCCATCAACCTCTTTTCTCATTACTTTTGATAAAAACCAAAATTTGAGTAAATTTGAAGATCTAGTTGGCTTTATTCAATGATTCATAATTCAAGCAGCATCTCATCTAGCAAGTAGAAAGAGGCTCCAAGGAGTTATACAAAATGGAAGGTTTTTATAGGCAGTAGGAGACTGGGGCAAGGAAGTTAAAAGAGTGGATTATTTCAGGCAAGCCACCTCCCATTAGGGAAAAGCAGGAGGTCTTATCATGTGGATTGTCTCACTAATGCTGATCAGGAAATTCCAGACTGATTGATTTAAAATTCCTCTCCTGGGAGAGGCTGAAACTATAGTTAGGTTAGGTATTAAGTTCTGGTAGGGCTTAGCAAAAGTGACTCCATTTGGGCCTGTTGTTTCTTTTCTAATACTGTTTATTAAGATATCTATTTGGCAAATACTTAGAAATATCTTCAGCCTTAAATTTCTTCATAATATTATTTTTGTTCCCACTCCCTGTTCTTTTGTCTTTGTGCAAATATAATTATATAGTTTAACAAATGAAATCAAAGTAGCACCAGAATAGTTGGGCTATTAAAAGAAATAGTATTATTTGTCATTGATTATTTATATACCAGTATCCTAAAAGTGGGAAAAACAGTATGAAGAGATGATAAAATTTGTTTGAAAATGGTAGGTGGATATTAATATTTGATCTATTCAACAAATATAGATTTAATAAATCAACTTTTTAGGTTGGGTGCTACTTAAACAAGGGATGTTCAATTTGATTTTCTAAAACATAATCAGAAAGTTAATTTTCTTTCATTGTTGATGTTGCCAAATAATTTCCTTGGTTCTGAACTACTTCAAGCAGGTCTTAAATAAGTAAAGCTAAACATGTATTTTCATAGGTGATTTTATCTGTCCTCTAATATCCTGACTTATTTCAGTATTTAGAAATGTATTTGAAGTCAGTCACCTTGGTCACCGGTAAAATACATGTTATTTGCTTCTTGCAGAAAAAACTGTTCCTTCAATTTAGATACCACATAGTGTTTCATGCTGTTCTCTTGGGCCACAAAGAAAATACTGCATTCTCTGGTATTAGGGCAAATCATATACAATTACAGAAGGTAGCTTTTACTTGAAGTTATTTCTTACTGGTCCAGGCAGTGTTTATTGTTGCATATAGAATACTTTAGGTTCAGATAAAACTCGAAAACCAGTTTTTATTAGCTTCAAGATATCAGCAAAATTGTTTTTTGTATAATTTTTTCTGATACAGGTAGGACAAAATGTTCAGAATTTGTACTTCAAGTTAATTTCACTTTGAAATGTAAGAAATGAAGACTTGAAAACCCAAGTCTTATCATCATACTTGGAAAGTAATCTCTCTTTCCCTCCCTGTTTTTTTCTTTCTCTACTCTTTTCTTTCTGTTTCACAAAGATTTAAAGTGGCATACAAATATAAAGAATAAGTGAAAATGAATGAGGCAAAGGAAAAAGTCAAAGATAGAAATGTAGAAAGGAGTTAGGAGTAAGGTTAAGTGTCCAAATTCTAGCCCCAAATTGCCATGTACTTGTTAGAGGTAGGCTGTCAATGTGAAACTAAGTCTTCTAATTGGCAATATGAGGAAGGGAAAATAATGTTTTACCAGAAGGAGAAATAAGTCAGTCACTTAGGATAATCATCATCTTTCCTGACAGTGAGACCAGGAAGACTTTTTTCTACCCTTGGCCTTCACAGAGGGAATACTAGGTATGTAATGAACAGTCTTTCGACAACATTCTTTTTTTTTTTTTTAAATATTTTTATTTATTTCTAGGAGAGAGAGAGAGAGAGAGAGAGAGACAGTGTGAGCAGGGGAGGGTCAGAGAGAGAGGGAGATACAGACTCTGAAATAGGCTCCAGGCTCTGAGCTGGCAGTCAGCACAGAGTCCGACGCGGGGCTCGAACCCACGAACTGCGAGATCATGACCTAAGTGAAAGTCGGATGCTTAACCGACTAAGCCACCCAGGTGCCCCTCGACAACATTCTTAATAACACATGGACTTATGGTATTTAACCGAAGTACAACTCAGTAAAAGTAATTTAGGTCCATGAGGGTGGGGAATTGGAAGGGGCACTTATCCTAAAATGTTGACAAAGTTAAATACCCCCTAGTGATTTATTCTCATTGGATTATATAATGTTTAGATGAATGGCAAGTTTCATATCCTGTAGATCACTGATTTTCAAACTACAGGTTTCATCTATTAGTGGTTAGTAAATTTAATCCAGTGGTTTGCAACCAACTTTTAAAAAGGACGAAAAAATAGAAGAGAGTAAAAAAGAAAAATCATAGTGTCTTACGAAACTTGATGATTTCTTTCAAATGTGTGTATTGGGTCATAATGCAAAATGCATTTCTTACTGTGAGTCTCGTTAAAAGGTATGAAAAACCTTGTGTTGAGGCAATTGTTACAGACTATCTTTCATGCCTAATTTTGCAGAAGGTATTGTTTGGCAGTAACTCTGAGATTATATCCCTTGGCAAGCACCTTGAAAGCTGCAGTTCTGAGATCAGTCAACTGGGGGCTGGGAGTGGGGGCACAGAGGTCAGGGGTGGAGAGAGACACATTGAAATACACTTGGAAAAATGGAGGTCACTGATAAGTCCTCCACACTGCTGCGTGATGCGTGATGGTGAACCAAGACAGTAGACACCAGAGGGTGACAAGAAGCTTTCTGGAAGCAAAAGGAAAGACTGCATAACTAAATGCATAGCTTAGTATGGAGCCTCAGCTATAACCCAGTTAAGAGTTGGAAGTCACCCATCCAAAAAAATAATTTTGGTCCTTTTTGCAGGCAATAAGTACAGTGCAGTTCCTGTGATAAGTAATAAGTTGACTACATAATTGTGATAAAGTTACATTATTTATGAGAGAATAACCTATAAAAAAGTATCCTTGATTTCCACAAAGTCTCCTGATGCTAAAGACTATTACAACTCTAGAATTTGATTCGTTTTCCATGACTACAATTTGAAGGAAAATTCAACCTGTTTCCTCTCACAATCTTCAAAAGCGTGTTGAAGTACTACAATTAAAAATGTCTTGGGCGCCTGGGTAGCTCAGTTGGTTGAGTATTCAACTTTGGCTTAGATCATGATCTCGGGGTTCATGGGTTCGAGCCCCATGTCACGCTCTGTGCTGACAGCTTGCTTGGAGCCTGGGGCCTGCTTCGATTCAGTGTCTCCTTCTCTCTCTGCCCCTTCTCCACGTGCATTCTGTCTCTCTCTGTATCTCAAAAAAAAGTAAATGTAAAAAAAACAAATTGAAATGTCTCAGAAAACAGGACTTCAAACATGACAATCCCTGTATTCCATTTGACACATAATTAAACCCAGGAAAAACCACATAAGGGGACACTAGAACAGCATGGCTTAAGAAGTTTGTTGTTGTTGTTGTTGTTGTTGTTGTTGTTGTTTTAATATGTACTTACTTACTGTGATTTTTCTTTTTGCTGGGCTGGCCTTATCCACCGTCTTTAGGCTCCCTGAGATTGGAGACAATGTTACACACTTTTAAAAAGAGAGTGGGAACATGGATGGAACTTGAGGGTGTTATGCTGAGCGAAATAAGTCAGGCAGAGAAGGACAGATACCATATGTTTGCACATATAGGTGGATTAGGAGGAACTTAACGGAGGACCATGGGGGAGGAGAAGGGGAAAAATAGTTGGGGGAGAGGAAGGGAGACAAATCATAAGAGATTCTTGAATGCTGAGAACAAACTGAGGGCTGATGGGGGTGGGGGAGAGGGGAAGGGGGTGATGGGCATGGAGTAGGGCACTTGTTGGGATGAGCACTGGGTGTTATATAGAAACCAACTTGACAATAAACTATTTAAGAAAAAAGAACTCCACGTATAGATGGACCCGTGTTATTCAGTATATGTGCTGCCGAAGCGAGCACATGGACCCGTGTTATTCAAACCCATATTGTTCAAGGTTCAACTGTATGTACCTAATAAAACTCAAAACGTCTACAAAAAAAAAAGAGAGAGAGAGAGAGAGTAGGGAGCCTGGGTGGCTCAGTCGATTGAGCCTCCAACTTCAGCTCAGGTCATGATCTCTCAGCTCAGGTCATGATCTCACAGTCCATGAGTTCAAGTCCCACATCAGGCTCTGTGCTGACAGCTCAGAGCCTGGAGCTTGCTTGGGATTCTGTGTCTCCCTCTCTGTCCCCTCCCACGCTCATGCTCTGTCTCTCTCTCTCAAAAATCAATAAAACATTAAAAAAAAAAATAAAAAGAGAGTAAGTTCACTGATGTTTAATTTACTTTCAGTGGAACTCACTCTCTTTGTGTGCATACTTCTCATGAATTTTGATACATGCATACTGTGTGTATGACCACTTTACAAATCAAGGTAGAGAACTTTTCCAGTGCCACAGGAAGTTTTCCACATACCCCTTTGCTGTCATTCCTCTTTTGCTGCTCCTGGGTCTTGGCAACCACTGATCTGTTTTTCATCCATAATATAGTTTTGACTCTTTCAGATGTCACTTAAATGGAATCATACAATTTGTAGTGTTTTGAGTCTGTGTTCTACCTTGCATAATGCTTTGCCATTCATCCTTGTTGCTGCATTTGTCAGCAGTTCCTTTCTTTTCAATGCTGAGTTGAATCCCATGTACAACTATTCATCCATTTGCCAGTTGACGGACATTGTATTTTTTAAGTGTTTAGTAGTAGTAACTAACGCTACTGTAAACATCTGGGTACAGGTGTTTATGTTGACATGTCTTCATTTCTCTTGGACAAATGCTTAGTTGAGGGATTACTAGGTCATATGGTGAATGAGTGTACATTTAACTTCATTAGAGCAAGCTCTTCTTGACTAGACATGGCCAAAGATCAGCACTTACAGGGAACAAACTGAGTACACGTAAATGAAAAACACCAAGCAGGCATCAATCCTAATGAAACGATTACCAGAAAACATAGAAAAATGGACTGATTTTGACTTTTATGTCCTTAGTTATCCTCAGCTATTCTGAATTAACTGCTGATAAACAGTGAAATGGTTCAAGACAGCAAGGATAACAAGGAAACAAGTTAGGGAAGCAAATGGAAAGTGTACTGAGTCCAAAAATTCAAAAGTAAGTGTCTAGAGTAGAAAGGATTAGCTGTGCTTACAAATCGTGCAGGATGCTTGCTATTCTCAGTTTCATTCTTTGAGCTAGAAAGTTAATAATATTTTTAATGATTCTGATTTTAAGCTAAAGGAATTGAATTTACATGGAAGCAACATAAAAGTGACCTAGCATATTTTATTAGAAAATATGAGCTAAAAACTCAATTTTGTATGTATTGTACTACGTTTTAGCCACATGTAACAGATGCTGTCAGACTGAAATGCGGCTTGATCTTCAGGTGTTTCAATGTGCAGTAGTCCCCTCTTACTCCACAGTCTGGAAGCAGATGATCCTCCTGACGTGTTGTCAGAAGGCCAATAGTAGCCTAATTCTATGTCACAACACCTGTGACATTCACTTCACTTTGTCTCATCACATAGGTGTTGTATAATCTCACATCATCACAAGAAAGATGAGTAGAACAAAATAAGATATTTTGAGAAAGACCACATTCACATAACTTTTATTACAGTATATTGTTGTAATTGTTCTAGTTCATTATTATTAACAATAATAATTATTATAACTAGGGAATTATTATTACAATTATTATTGTTACAGTAAAAATTACTGTGCCTTATTTATAAATTAACCTTTATCATAGGTTTTTATGTATGGGAAACAACACAGTATATATAGGATTGGGTACTTTCTGAGGCTTCAGGAATCCACTGGGGGTATTGGAATGTATCTCCCACAGATAGGGGGGAGTACTGTATTGTCATAAATAAGAAACCAGCTATAATCAGAAATCCATATTTTTTTATAATTAAAACTTTTTTACATTTTATTTATTTTTGGGAGACAGAGACAGAGTGTGAATGGGGGTGGGTCAGAGAAAGAAGGAGACACAGAATCTGAAGCAGGCTGCAGGCTCTGAGCTACCTGTCAGCACAGAGCCGGACGTGGGGCTCAAACCCACCAACCATGAGATCATGACCTAAGCCGAAGTCAAACGCTCAACTGACTGAGCCACCCAGGCACTCCTTTAATGACTTTTTTTAACTTGAGAGAGAGAGAGAGAGCAGGAGAGAGAGGCAGAGGGGCAGAGAGAGAGAGAGAGAGAGAGAGAGAGAGCGCAAGTCTTAAGCAGGCTCCACGCTCAATGCAGGTCCTGACATGGGGCTTGATCCCACAACCCAGGGGTCATGACCTGAGCCAAAATCAAGAGACAGACACTCAACTCACTGAGCCACCCAGGTGCCCCAGAAATCCATATTTTGATCAAAGTATTTCTGTTTGAATTTCCAATATATCTTTCCTTATGGTTTTATATCTGTAAGATCTTGGTTATTTTGACAAAGCATTAATTCGGTGGAAAGCCATTTTATATCTTTAGTGTTTAGGTTAATTCTTCCAACTGAGTCAATTGTCTGAAGTCAGTTTGAAGAAGTGACTTGTATGAATCAGAATTATTCATAAATGCAAAGGTTCTGTAAATGATGCTTAGCTTTATTCTTTGTTAACAATCCGTGTATTGTGGGGATTTACTCACATGGAAAGCTCTCCTGGTTTTCTTTAACTTTTTGAAATGATATGCTTTTCAAATTATGCATTCAATGTGCATTGTAGAGTATGCACTTATTTGTGGCTACTGGTTTTATAAAACAGAATCTAGAGTTATGGAAGAGGAAGTCCGTTCATACTTGGAAGACTACATCAAATTATCACACACAGAGGCATCGAATGGTGCTTAGCTGGACGAGCACATCAACCACTAAGGTCTAATTAGTCTATAGACATCTTCCTCTTTCTGAGGTCTTGTACACAGCGGTGCCATGTGTAGGTTCAGTGGGTACACAAACACTGCTGGACTGTACACCCTGACACAGCTGCTTGCCATTCTCCTGGCTGTTGCCTAGATTTCACACTTTCATATTTCTATAGTTTTAAGGTATTCATTCCTATTAACAACTATGTGAAACAGCATTGTCTTTTACAATATCTTTCACACTATAGTATGAAAGAAGGGCAGAAGAAGTGTCACTAGATAAGACCCAGGGAACTGTGGGAGGAATGTGAAATGCCTTTGACTGGGAAAACACAGTTCATGCTCTAGAACCCAAATGAACTAGTTTTTGCCCTGGAAATATAAACCACCATTCTTGCCCATTTACAGTCCCCCTTTGATAGGACCCTGTCACACCTGAAGTCAGCACTTGATCTATACAAGGCCAGAGTTCCCAAGGGAGAAATGACATTGTCTTGCACCAGGTGATAGCAACAGAGAGGAGAACAACTAGACTTGCTACTGGATCGTTGGGCTGGGACTGAAGGAAGGAAAAGGCATGAGGCAAAGATGAGGCAATACATAGGGCAACATGGAACAAGCTAGAGGAGACTCACATCTTGGGAAAAGAGTGCAAGGTGCATTTTGACCAGAATAATTCTGAGATGCCTATTAGATATCAGGTAAAGATGTGAAGTAGGCTGGGGTGCTTGGGTGGCTCAGTCAGTTAAGTGTCCAACTTCGGCTCGGGTCATGATGGCCACCACGGCTCTGCGTGTCTGGCTTTCTTCATCTACTTCTCCTATCTTTTCCAGTACATTTTGGAATATTACCCCATTCTAGTCATAATGTCCTTCTTTCAGTCCCTTGAGGAGACCAAAGTCCTCTCTCAGGGTTCTGGCATATGCTATTCCTGGTGCCATAAATTCTTTTCATACGAATGACCCCTTCTCAGCCTCAGCAGCTATGATTTCTCTTCCCTGACCTCATAAATTAAGGTGTTTCTAATTATAATGCTTTGTTCCTTTTCTTTGTGTTGCTTATCAAAACTTTAAAGCATGTACTTAATCATTGGTTTACTTTTTATTATTTGTGGTAGCTCCATGAAAGTAAGCATTGTTCTACCACTATTGTATTTACATAAGCTGACAGAGCGCTGGGTACATGGTACACAACCCAGCAGAGGAGCACCACACAGTGGTTAGGTGTGCAGGCTCTGATGTTAGATAGCCAGATCCCAACTCCCAGATCTATGGACAATATTTACGCAATTTTGGGAGGATTACTTTCTCTGTGTCTTTGTCCTTTCCTATTCAATCTGTAAAACAGAGAAAATAGTGATTGTCTCAGAGAGCAGATATGAAGTAATGTATGAAACTGAAATATCTACCAAAGAATAGGTGCTCAATAATTGTTTGCTAAAATATGCTGTAAATAAATATTCATTGATTCAACTTTCTATTGTGTGTTGATTTGTCATCGAAAAAGCTCTTTTAGTTGCAAAGGTATATTATTTCTAACATTAAGTAATCAAACCTCTCTAATGTTCAGTTTCTTCAACTATAAAATGAATTAAGTTGGGTATTGTGATCTCTGTGGGTTTTTTCCTGGTTCTAGAATCTTTAATTATGTGACTACAGAGTAGGTGTGTGTGTGGGGGGGTGCCTTTTTTTTCTAATTACAAAATAGGTTTTGTTTTGACTCCTTTACTTGTCATAAAAGTAGCCATTCTCAATTACTTAAAAACAGTTGTTTCATTTGTTTTGTGTTTGTTTTAGTAAGAGCTGGATGGAGGCTACTGAAAATCATCTAGGAAGCTTTTTCAAAATACAGATGTTTTTCTTTCTTCTCTTGCCTTTGATTCTAACACAGATGGGGAGGGGGTGTTGTAGTTTAAAAACCTCCCCCAGCAAAATCAAATATCCTCCTTCTAGCATCTTCCAGTGATCACCTACTGTATGTTTTATTGAGAACCAATGCTTTAAAAGATAGGAAAGAAGAGATGCTTAGCATCATTGTCTGTATATAAGCCAAATATAAGAGGCTTTCCATCTTTGGACAATGTGATGACTATGACCATGTACCGTTTATTCTCCTCAATTGGGGTTGTTATGAATGTCACTGTTCTGAAAATGATTCTGTTCACAGCTCTGTGCAACAATCTCTCTCCAATCTTTGGAACTTCTGTATCAAGTGGCATTTTAATATCACAAGTCTCTTTAAAAAATTACACCATAATAAAATTTAAGTGACTTGAATTTCCTTGTATTCTACTGCAGTGAAATTCTAGTTAGATTTTAAAAGGCATCATGTTTTTGAAATATGTTATAATCAAATTCCAGTGAAAAATCACAACAAATCTTGGTTTCAAGTGTAAAATTTTGAATAAATGTTTTATCCTGATTCTTGTCTGATCTACTTTAATTCTTTTTACTTCCTGTTAACCAAATAGACACAGCGAGAGGCAGATTCACAAACAGGACAGGGCATGGGAGTTGGGTCAAGTGTGGGATGCTTGACCTTAGTACCTAACAAATTTAGGTGTCTTGAAAGTCCAAAGTTGACTTTTATTTCCTTCATGGTGGGAATTGATTTATTAGCTTAGGTGTTGACCGTGACTCTGGCTCACTTCATGACCTTTCCTCTGCCTTAGATAGATGTCTATTCTCTGAGGCCTTTGTTGTCTGCAGTTGCAACCAGGGAATTTTCTACAGCTTGGAAAAAAAAAAAAACAGTGTAAAGAGAAACATTTAACAGAAGTCTTTGAAACCTAGTCTTACTTGTATTTAATTTTTTTCTTACAGTTTTACATTTTTCAGATATAATCAATTTTGTTGTATAAAATTTCCATTTCAATCAGCACCTGCCCAAAAAAGCTTTTCAGAGTACTTTTAATTTATACCTACTAAAGCTGGCTCCTGTTTGCAAGGTGTTTGGATAGGAAAACTTTTTAGTTTGAGGGATCTTTTGCAAATTCTTGCTTATATTTGCTACTGCAGATGTAACTGAAGCTCTCAATTACCTCATTTTCTCAACATTCTCTGAAACTTCCCAGTGCTTCAGGTATCATTGAACATTTGAAATAGAAAAAAAGTTTTGTTTAACTTTGAATGGAAAAACCAGACAGTTTTTAGGAAAGCAAAAACATAGACGCATGAGAGAATTGCTTCACTATTCCAGATGTCTTCTCTGAACTTAAAAAAAAATTCAATACATATCTACTAGTGGGGGTAAGGTTAGAACATGTAAGTGTGAGAGAAAGCACCCATCTTCCAAAGACCCCAGAGGGAACTTTCACTTTTGAATGTGGGTTCTAAGCAAACGCTGATTCAGTTCCACAATATTTAATATGTGCCTATTATGAGCAAGCATTGTGAGAGATAATCATAAAGCAAAGACACAGCCTTTTGGGAGTTCACAGTCTAATGGAGGAGACAGATTTATGCACATGACTCAGATTATGAAAACCATGAGAAGTGATGTCTTAGGGATAGACAGGAGAGGGTTTGGACACATGGGGAGGGACTAAGGAATCTTGAGGAACTTCTTGAGCTTGGAAAGATGTGTATGGCAAGGTACATTTTTAAATTCTTTCCAATTCCATTAAGTATCATATACTTTAGGAATAAGCTAACTCTACCATTTAGTCACTTATTTATTCATTCAACATCATTGAAGACTCTCCGGGCTGGTTACTGGGCATTCTTGGATTTATTCACTATTTATTCATTCAATATATATTATTTTAGTGCTTACCACATGCTCTTTACTATTCCAAACTCCTTAATGTATTCTCTCCCTAGGACTATAATCTTGGGAGGTTCTGAAGATGGTAAGCCATGGGAAACGGTGCATGGCCATGGAGTCAAATTGAAACTTTTTCATTCTCCAAATAATTCACAAATAATTCATTGTTTACCTTGCTATTCATAATTGCAGTTTTTCCAAGGCAGAGCTATTCTAAATTTAACTGATATCATAATTTGAGGTTAAAGGAAACAACAGTAGACTAGGAAAGAAATGTCTAGTCCAGAACTCATCATTTATTATCCTCTTTATCTTGGTCAAGTCAATCTCTCCCTGTCTATTCTCTACCTTTAAGATGAGGATAATAATTTTACTTGGTAATATTAGAGTGGGTAATTGTGAGGACTGAATGAGAAAGCATACCTGAAAGCCCCTTATAAGCTGTGAAGCATATAAAAATGTAATGTTTTATTGATTAGCAACTTTTAGCACAGCAGGTACTAGACATTTGCAAAATACTTGATGATTATGAAGTTGATGGCAAACACTTGGTTGATATTGAATATTATCAACATACCCAACAAGTGATCATTGGAAATGTGTCTGTTCTGGACTGAATTGTGCCCCACCCCAGATTCATATGTTGAAGCCCTAATCCCTAAGGTGACTACACTAGGATATAGGGCCTTGAAAGAGGTAGTTTACATTAAATGAGTTCATAAGGATGGAGCTCTAATCCAATAGGACTGATGTCCTTATAAGAAGAGGAAAAGACACCAGGAGCACTTGTGGACAAGGGAAAGTTATGTGAGGACACAGCAAGAAGGCACCCATCTGCAAGCCAAGGAAAGAGACCCCATGAGAAACTAAGCTTGCCAGCACCTTGATCTCGGACTTACAACCTCTACAACTTTAAGAAAATAAAATTATGTTATTTAATCCACTTAGTCTGTAGTATTGTGTTATGGCATCCCTAGCAAAATAATATAGAATGCTTATATAAACTTCAGTAATTTTTCACTCTCTTAAAGGTTTATATATATCACAACTAAAAATTATTAAAATGGAATCATGCTTACCTAGAGTTTTAGAGCTGGAGTCACTTAAAAGGGATACAAACCCAGATTTAGAGGATTACCAGCTGTTTAACGCTACAAATTAAAGAATTGTGGAAATATCCTAACTAATTCAGTTGTTGCTTAAATTTTACCTCTAAGTTTTTGAATTACGTTCAACAAATTTTATACCAAGCAGTGCACATCTGTTGTTAAGATGCACAGATGTGTATTTGCAAAAAGTATATATGTCTCATGGGGTGTGGGGGTGGCTCAGTCGGTTTAGCGTCCAACTTTGGCCCAGGTCTTGATCTCATGGCTTATGGGTTCTAGCTCTGCATTTGGCCTTGTACTGACAGCTTGGAGCCTGGAGCCTGCTTTGGATTCTGTGTCTCCCTCTCTCTCTACCCCTCCCCTGCTCACACTCTTTCTCAAAAATAAACATTAAAAATTAAATATATATACATGTTTGTATATATATGTTTATAGAGGTGTCACATCTTAGTATATGGACATCAAAGAAATGAAATGCCAGAAATCTTTAATTATTTACTGGGCTCATTTTCTTACCCAGTGGGGATTATATTTATATATGTGTTGATATCTTATTTTCATTCAATGTGGAAGGGTTTTCACTTGTGAGATATATGTTCCTACCTTGTTCAAATTCCTAAATATTTTCACTGAGAAATACTACTTTTAATTTTTATTTTTCAGGTATGTTATAGATATGATTTTATTTTGAGTGCTTTGTTTTACAATTAAACAAGGATTAGGAATTCATGGCTAAAATGACAACTAGTCTTCAGAGTGAATCACTTGGTACTATTGTGTAGATTTTAGAATACATATAACAGTTATTCTCTGATAACTGTACAGCCTCTTTTTAAGTAGATAACACTTTATTTTAAATAAAAGCTTGAGGGCCATTTGTGAAAACTGGCTAACATTGTAAGATAGGTTATAGAAAGGATATGTTTTTTTGGCATCTGTTACAGCCTCAAGTGGAGGCTTGTTTTGAGGATTTAGCCGAACAAACATATCGTTAATAAAGAAGGCGAATGATTTAAAAGTTCAGAAACTGATGTCATAACCAATTCAGGAAACGACACCATCTTTTCGTTAACAAATTAGTGTAAACAAATAGTGTGAGGGCAATAGACGAATAGATGCTGAACAGATATTCAGCCTAGTAACAAAGAGGACTCTTTCCAGTGATTACTCCGTGGTCAGAGGTTTTGTTACCAGAAGGAGAAATAAAGCAGGAGGATTAGCCATACATTCATGAGAGAGAAGTGATGGTGGTGAGGTTACCAACAAGTACTAGCACGCTCTAAAATAGTCATGTGACTAACGTAGCATGTTTACCTTGAGACCAGTCTCTTGTGAATCTATGGGCAGATCAGTCATCATCTGTTGTCTGTTTTCTGCTTTCTTTGTTTTGTGGTGGCTCTCCAGGAAAGGGGGAGAGGTTGAAAAGACAATAAGAATCCATATAGTTAAAACACTTTCTCCCACCCTGGAGGGGAATCAGCCTGCCCCTCTCCCAACCATTGTTCTCAGTTTCTTAGAAAGAGCAGGACTGCGCTAGCTCTCTCGCCATGTTTTTCTGAATGTAGAGCCTTTCCCGGGGGCCTCAGGCCAGGCTAGCCAGCCAGAAGTGCATCTGTGTGGAGGCTGCTGGTCAATCCTTGGTTGGTTTCCTGCCTGCCTCAGGGTAGATTTATGAGCATCACTGACTCTCTTAAAGTCTGCAGTCTTACTCTTGACCAGCCTATGTAGCTTCTGGTGCATTGCAATATATTTTGACTTAATAATTTGCAGTTATAAAGAAAATCATTTTAGGGATGCCTGGGTGGCTCAGTCGGTTGAGAAGCTGACTCTTGATTTCAGCTCAGATCATGATACCAGGGTCATGGGATCAAGCCCCATGTTCAGCTCCGCACTGAGTGTGGAGTCACTTAAGATTCTCTCTCTTTCTCTCTCCTTTTGTCTCTTACCCCAGCTCATGCATTCTTTCTCTCTAGAATGAACAAACAAATAAAATCTTTTTAGATTAATGTTGTATCTCTTAACTGTTTTCACTTCCTAATCCACATTTGATTATAATGTTCCCTTTACTTGGAATGGTTTTCCCCTTCATTTACTTTAAATTTGTACATCATTCACTGTTAGTCTCAGTCTCAATTATTCATGAGCTTCTCTTGGATGCCCTGTCTCTCTTCTTAGCTACTACAATACTAGCATTTATGCACAGGGAGGCATATGAGTAAGGTAAAGAGAAAGTAAAAGATAAGAAGATGCTAAAATCCAGTAAGTAGTGTAGACTTACAAGCAGAAAAGGAAAAAGACTAATTTAAGAAACTGGCTCTAATATTAAACATTAGTGAAGCCANGTACTAGCATTTATGCACAGGGAGGCATATGAGTAAGGTAATGAGTAAGGACACCTTCCTAGCTATAGCCAACTCCTGACTAATAATTAATATTAAGTATTAAAGAATATTAAGCATTCTCTTTGCTGAAAAGAACCTGTTTTCCATAGGNCAACATGACCTTCAGAGACGGTCTAACTGATCTTTGTTCCACACTCAACAAAATACTAGTCTAGGCTGTACTCAGAGGGGCAGGGGTGCATCTCTGTCTCCAGAGATAATTCTATACCTTTCTCTATTTTCATATTCTGTTGTGTGTTAAGTNCCCTGCTCACGCTGTCTCTCTCTCTCTCTCTCTCTCCTAGAAATAAATAAAAAACATTAAAAAAAAAAGTTTAAAAAAATAAAAAAAAATTAAACTTCTGTTGTGCTATTTGGACAGTATGGCTGCATATAATTTGAGATGAGAAATAGAATGAAGGCTAAATTTTTAGCTTCAGGTAAAATATAGTCATGGAGTTAGTTTAAAGGTCCCAACACATTTTAGAGCTCTCTGGGGACAGAAACTGGAAATGCCATCCTCTTTCCAAGAAGAATAAACAAAGAAGCAGTTCTAGGGGAAGGAGGACGCAGGGCTGCTCTGATAAACTGCCCTTCTCTTCCTGCAGGGATCCATCACTCCCCTGGCTGGCCATGGCTGGGCTGGTAAGCCAGATGGCTCCAGAAAACAAACAGAAAATGTAAGGGATGGACCAGTTTCTTCCTTTCCTCGTGTTCCTCTTGGCCTATAAAATGGGAACTTTCACCCTGTAGGATTATGGTGGAGTGGCTTCTGTCCCTTTTTACATCTTCTTCAACTGCTCCTTCCTTAGGGAGAGACTCACCTCCTGCTTTATAAGGGAAGTCAGACCTGACTCCATTCCTGTGCAGAGTGGGCTGCCTTTTCTCAGTCACTCACCTGTAGAGCAATTAGATTCATTTTTACATGAAGGAGAGGTCTGATTTAGGCTGCTCTTCAACACAATTTTGCCAGAAAATATATAGTATTTTGATGCCCATTTGATACTCTATTTCTCATTTTGTTCAGAACCCTTAGGAGTAAGATTATTACCCTGAGAAACTATAATACTCCTAATCCTTGTCAAAGGCTGGAACTATAGACACAGCCTCTTATCACAGATGCAGACCTGCCTGCCTCTTGGTCGATCCATGTCCTCAGCTCCTGCACTTCTTGGAAGCAGAATGACATGAAGCACATGGGATGTGAGCCTGCAGGAAGAATGCCAAAATAGTAATTGGCAACTATAACCTTGTGACTATTTCTCTAGGCAGGGAGATGCTCAGATTCTACATGACTGGTTACATTTATTGGCACAAAAATATGAGGGAAAACTTCTGAGAAAACATAAGAATTTAATATAAATACCCCTCAAAAACCAAAGACTCCATTTGCTTTGTTGTGCTCATTAAACCATCTCGCTTTTATTCTTCTTAGTGGTCTATTCACTGGAATACATTGCTATCTCTTTCTCCGGGCTTTTAGCCTCATCCTATTCAGGGAATTACTCTCACCTCCACCCATTGGGACTGGTTTTTGCAATTAAAATAAACCAGCAACTATTGACTGGAGAAAATATGTTAGCTCAATGTGTTTGATCCTTTCTGCTGCCTAGACTCTTGGCTTCATTTGCCGCACTGATGTTGTTGCTCTTGCCAAGGTTTTCTCTTTTGTCTGGGCTGTAAATATCTTTGGGTAGCTGCCCAGGGTGATCTGTTGGGTGCTGATCTGCAAGTACTGCTCTGCTGTTTAGCTTAGTCTAATAACTGAGATCCATCACCTAATGTCTGCTTTGAATTTCATGCTGGAGTGTGTGGGTATGTGTCTTTGGGTACTAAGTTAATAAGTTTGGGTGGGTCAGTGGTCCACCTTCCTGTCCTCAAAATAAAGATGGCTTTGGTGTATGTTTAGAGGTATGTGGATTTCTCATGGACAAGTGTGTGAATCCTCTAAAGCCTAAGTGTTAGCAATTTTGCACTGTTTTCTATCCCAAAGGTTTGTGCAACAACTTACAAATATGCAAACAACAACAACAAAACAAAAAAAGACAAAAACAGAAGAAAATAGAGTGATTAAATAAGAATAAAAGAGAAATTGGACTGGAAAAATAGGTTGAAACCAGGGATGAAGTTAGCACACAAAAATGGATGCTGAGGCCTGCCACACTTGCTACATTTAGGGCCTAGATTTTCCTCTGAGTTTTCAACACAGACAGAGAAAAAACAAAAATACACAATTGTCTGAGGACATAATAAAAACATTCAAAAGGACAATTATTCTTGAATACTATGAATACTAGGGGTATGCTTTCTGTGTTTTCATAAAAACAGTTATTTTTTTTAATATAGTTTATTGTCAAGTTGATTTTCATACAACACACAGTGCTCATCCCAAGTGCCCTCCTCCATGCCCATCACCCATTTTCCCCTCTCCCCCACCCCCATCAGCCCTCAGTTTGTTTCTCGTATTTAAGAGTTTCTTATGGCTTGACTCCCTCTCTCTCCTTAACTACTTTTTCCCCTTCCCTTCCCCTATAGTCCTTTGTTAAGTTTCTCCTGTTCCACATATGAGTGAAAACATATGGTATCTGTCTTTCTCTACCTGCATTATTTCACTTGGCATAATACCCTTGAGTTCCATCCAAGTTGCTACAAATGGCTATATTTCTTTTTTTTTCATTGCCATGTAGTATTCCATTGTATAGATAAACCACATCTTCTTGATCCAGTCATCAGTTGATGGACATTTAGGCTCTTTCCATAATTTAGCTATTCCCTATCATAAAGACAACTCTGTGAAATTTAATGAACCACATTATTAGTAATGTCCTCATTGTGAGACAATAGTTAATATCCCAGGGTTGTTTCTTTTAGCATCATCCCTCAACATAGCTGATGTAATTATTAAACACGGTGCATTCACTAAGAGCAGTTCTATAGGGACCAGACAATGTACTCAACTTATATGGTGCTCAGAGTTTCAACTTGATTCAGGACAAATTGAAGTTTACAATTTATGGACCACTTATCCAAAGTTTGGCCAGTTCTTCTTAAATAGTGTTTCTCTCAATGGAATTTTTTGATAGCTACTGGGAAACAGTAGGTGGGAGATTATGATTCCTTTATAAGTTCCTGGAGTACAGACAGTCCCTATTATTGGTTGAATTCAGAATCTTATTTCTTTAAAGTCAAGTGGGCTGGAAAGTAGGACTGACATTCTCTTTTCAAATTTGGAGATCCTTAACGATCTCACTTCTATAAGTAAGCCCAGGTAATTTGCATGTAAAGGATAGTACGTTTTCTTTGCTCAAGCACAGTGAAAAATTAAAGATGCAAGCAACTAAGTTCTATTACAAAGGCCTTAAATGCAATAATTTTAGTCTAGACGTTTTTTGAAGGGAGTGTTGGAAAAAAGTTAACTCAAGCATAAAAAATAATTCAGTAAACATCTATGAAATACGTAGAGTTTTAAAAATGTTTTATTTATTTCTGAGAGAGAGAGAGACAGCATGAGCAGGGGAGGGTCACAGAGAGAGGGAGATACAGAATCTGAAGCAGGCTCCAGGCTCTGAGCTGGCTGTCAGCACAGAGCCCGACACAGGGCTCAAACTCACAAACCGTGAGATCATGACCTGAGCCGAAGTCGGACGCTTAACTGACTGAGCCACCCGGGCGCCCCAAAATATGTACATTTAAACATTTAATTTCCTGGTGAACTTTCCTAAGAAAACAGATTGCAAAATGTATCTCAAAAACCCCAATGATTTCACCTGCTCCCCAATGGCTGTTAGATAGAAGTCAGTTAAATTTGGGGGGAGTCCATTGAAAAATGGAAAAAAAAATTGGCTTTTGAATAATTGACATATCACCACTCTTCCTGGCAGTAATTAGATAATGGCACATTTTCTTACCTTCCAGTTTCAACTTGTAATTGATTCCATTAATACCATTTTTACTGAGTTATTAAAGTCAAACTTATTTCTAACAGCACCATTCCTTCTATATAGATTAAAATATTAAGTAAATTTCATCTCCCCATTTCCCTACCTTTCAGATATGAGTTATTCACATTAAGACACTGTGAGTCCTTTTTATCAGGAAGGTAAAACTTTTCTAGAAGCCCCATTGAAAATTTTTGGTTGTGTACATTAGCCAGAACTGTGTGACATGACCACTTATAGCTGTGGTGGAGATAGGGAAAGTGAGCATTTAGCTTTTTCAGCCTCTAGGAGGAAGGCACAGCAGGAAGAGTGGGAATTGGTGTTTGGTTACCAACAGATAATGTTTTCTACCACAGCGCTCTATGCCATAATAAGAAAGGTGGTGCTGGAAGTAGGTTTTAGGTATTCCCTTATACTTAAATTTAGATATTTTTATTAGCAAATGGGTAGGGGGCCACAAGGAACTCTTTTAACAGAGTTAAAACAAAGGCAGGAGGAGGTTCAAGGCAATAGTCCTAACATAGAAAGTCCTAAGCCATATTCTTCTTTTTTAAAGTCGTAAGTCTTCTATTTGCCTTTTAATGTAGCAGACTGCTGTGCACTTCTTGATAGCAGGCCAATATATTTTTCTGTTTCATCTGGAGGCATTTCTATGCCTCTTTCCTGAAAACTGAGATGAAAGACTTTCAGATTTGGTGTCCTGCCTTTGAATGAGATATTTGATAGAACATATCTTGGAAAATAAAAACATACCCCAAGAAAAATTGGTATAATTATATAATAGAGTAAATATATAAAATAGTCACATCTTTCTCTTTCATTTTATTTTAGAGATTTAATCAAACTAATTATTTTTTGTGATATTTATTGCATAAGAAACATAATGGGAAAGAAAAATAATTACATTTTCATCATTTGAAACAACTGTTTTCACCATACAAAGACATCAGGTAGAATGTTTTCAGTAGCAAACAACAAATGCCTCATCTCTAATGACTTAAAAAATAATGAGATCTATTTAAGTAACATAATAAGTGCCTATGTAGGTGGACTGCAAGAGTCACTTCAGGTTACCTCTGCATTCCTCTGAGAGGCTCTTGGCTCCAGCTGCTTCTGTGTGTTAGTACCATTTGTAGGCTGGTACCAAAATGACCACAGTTCAGAGCATCACATATAAAACAAATTTCCATAGAAGAGCTTATTCTCAAGAGCAAAGAATCCTCAAAGTGTGATTTAGACTGGCTTCATTACAATCACCTGAGAACTTGTTAGAAATGTAATGCTCAGACCCCACTCCAGAACCATCAAAATTGGAAGGAAGAGGGGTGTGAAAAGAGGAGGGGGGAAGATAAGGAGAGGGCTAGGCATTGGGACTTCAAAAACTCCCCCAGACTAAGAATCTTTGGTTTCACCTAATTGTGACCTCCTCTGGACTGGGACTAGCCTGGGCCCAGACTTCCCAGAACACGTTCTTGAGAAGAAGGTGAATATCTGCACAGAACCATCGCCTTGTTGGGAAGGATGATGGCTATTGATTGGCAAGGCCACCAAGAGCACCTTCTTCACATATTCCATGGTTATAATCTCAGCAAGATCCAAATTCATACTCTTTTTCCTCTCTTAATGTTATAATGTATTTTCATATTCTTATATAGTTTTATTTCATAATTATTGCCTTAATGTCTACACAATGAATTGAGTCATTTTGAAGTTGAAGTGTATGTAATTTTCACAAACTTAAGAAATGTTCATAAAGACAATGAGGAACTGGTGTTATATAAGCTTAAAATTACCATAGAAACAGACTCTGCAAAGCTATGCTATCAGAGGCATAGCAGACGTTTGTGTGATGATGTGTCAAACACAAGGAAAACATAGCTTTTGGGAGCTGTGCTCAGTGTTTTTCTACCTTCCTTGGTGACAGAACTTGTATGGAGATAATTCCAAGTAAAAGAAATGTACGAGGGTACAGCTGTACACTATAATTAGTAGAATACTAGTTCTTCTAAGTATGCGATGGAAATACCATGATTCATGCTGGATAGCTAAATATTTGGGAACTCAATGCCAGATATTTCCTAACTTTCTTCTGACAGTGATCATATAAAGTGGAAAGAAAACTAATTGACAAATCAAACAATGGATACTTATTAGGCACCTATAAGACATACCTACAAGCAGTATGTTAGGGACTATGCAAGAGAAGGAAGACTAAAATGTGATCCCTGCTCTTGAGGTGCTTATATTATTGCTGAGAGATGAGTCAATGAACATGAAAAGACAGCTAATTCAAGGAACCAGACAAATAACTAATAAGAGACTGTGTGTTTATCAAATGGCTATTATCAAATATGAGATTAGTAGGTGCTTAGTGGAAAGTTTTGGATTAAGGTTAGTAGGACAAAATCATAGAGGAGTGATTGCAGCAGGATTCCAAAAGATGGACAGCATTTAGATCTACACAGAAGGATCACTGGGTAGCATAGTTAGGTGAAAGAAAGGCACAAGGGTACAGCCTTTAGAGAATGGAGTAGACCAGTCTAGTTTGAAAGGCGAGATAAAATCCATTCCTATTGTGTTTCCAGTTAAAACACCTGGTATTTTTACATGCTAAATGTAAGCTGGAGACTTGTATGGAGTGATATTGGAGATATGGGTGAGGGCTAGAGGTGTTAATGAACCATGTTATGGTTTTAAGCTTTCCTATGCCTCAGTTTCCTCATCTATCAAATAGGACTAATAAGATATGCCTCAAAAAGTTTTTATGAGGATTAAATGAATTAGTATAAGTGCACAGAACCCAAAAATTGTTTAGAAAATATTTATACTGTAAGTACTATTAGCATTATTGTCTTTTTAGCAATGGTAGACCCTTAAAGATTATTAAACAGAAGTTTTTAATGATGCAAAGAACTTATCAAACTCAGTTCCCAAAGAACAAATAATCCAGTGAAGAAATGAGTAGAAGATGCAAATAGACACTCCAAGAAGACATCCAGATAGCTAACAGACACATGAAAAGATGCTCAACATCATCAGAGAAATACAAATCAAAACCACAATGAGATACCACCTCACACCTGTCAGAATGTAAAATTAACAACACCAGAAACAATAGATGTTGGTCAGGATGTGGAGAAAAGGGAACCCTTTTGCAAACTGGTGCAACCACTCTGGAGAACAGTATGGAGGTTCTTCAAAAAATTGCTGTTAGAATTATCTTAGAACCTAGCAATTGCACTATTAGGTATTTATCTAAAAGATACAGGAGTGCTAATTCAAATGGGCACATGCACCTCAATGTTTATAGCAGCACTATCAACAATAGCCAAATGATAGAAAGAGCCCAAATGAATTTTATATATATAAATANCGTGTGGAATTATGAAACACAACAGGTGAACATAAGAGAAGGGATGAAAAATAAGATGAAAACAGAGAAGGAAGCAAACCATAAGAGATTCTTAAATACAGAGAACAAACTGAGGGTTGCTGGAAAGGTGTTGGGTGGGGGTGATAGGCTAAACAGGGGCTGGGCATTAAGGAGAGATCTTATTGGGACGAGCACTGTGTATTATATGTAAGTGATGAATCACTGAGTTTTACTCCTGAAACCAGTACTACAGTGTATGTTAACTAACTTGTATTTAAATAAATAAATTTTTTAAAAGATAGCATAAACAGACGTTACTTAAAGGATGAAATTTTTAAAAAATACAATATTTGAGGAGAAAATTTTTAAAAACCCCAAAAGTAGTTTTGGGGAATTGTCAAGTAAAAAGAGGAAAGAAATTATGGCATGCATAATTCCACCATTTAGAGATAATCTCTCTTAGCAGAATGTATATATTCCAGACCTTTTTCTGTGTTTTTATTTTTACCATTAAAAAAAGTTGATAAATATACTTTTTCATGCAGTTTTAGGTTCACAGAAAAAAGGGGTACCTGTATACCCCTTGCCCCCACACATACAAAGCTTCCTTCATTGTTAACATCCGCCATCAGAGTGGTGCATTTGTTACAATTGACGAACCTACACTGACACATTATACTCACCCAAAGTTTGTAGTTTATGTTAGGGTTTACTCGGTGCTGTACATTCTTTGGGTTTGGGTAAATATATAGTGACATGTATCCACCATTACAGTATCAGGCAGAGTAGTTTCACTACCCTAAAAATCCTGTTTTCTGCCTGTTTATTCCACCTTCCTCCTAACCCTTGGAAACCACTACTCTTTTTATTGTTGCCAGTTTTGCCTTTTCCAGAGTGTCATATAATTGGAATCATAGCCTTTTCGGATTGGCTTCTTTCACTTAGTAATGTGCATTTAAGTTTCCTCTATGTCCTTTTATAGCTCAATAGCTCATTTCCTTTTGGCACTGAGTAATATTCTGTGGTCTAGATGTACCATAGTTTATTTATCCATTTACCTAATGAAGGACACCATGGTTGCTTCCAAATTTTGGCAACTATGAATAAAGCTATTATAAACATTCATGTGCAGGTTATCTGTGGACATATGTTTTCAGTTCATTTTGGTAAATACCAGGAGCACAATTGCTGGGTCATATGGTAAGAGTATATTTAGGTTTGTAATTGAGGAACACATTTTAAGCTCAACTGGGCCATATAGAGGATTGAATTGCAAAGTAGGTTTCTCTAGGGCTCGGTGCCTCATCTCCCTTTCTTAGTTTTGACTTTCCTCTCCAGCCGGACTTTTTCTGTACTGCTGCTCTCTTGTAGTTTTGGCTGGTTTGTGGGGCTGATCCAGCACTGACTCAACATAAAACCTTTCTAATCAGTGTACATCATCCTCTGGTGTCTTGGTAAAAATTCAGGAAGGGAACAGCCTGATTGGCTCAATCTAGCCAGGATTGATGGGTTTGCTCCCACTTTGGTGTTTAAACAGCTGGGGCAAAGGTGAAAAGCCCAAAGCCTTTAGTCAGACCTGCCTGCCCTTTAGGAGAAGCTTAGGGAATAATGGGGAAAGGGCCTAATTTCAAATCAGGGAGTTGACGTTAGGGGGCTATGCTTGTTCTATACCATTAGAAACTACTGATCTCAGTTAACCGGTTTCTCTGGTCTAATTATTACAGCACTCTCTTTTAATTTCAAAACTCTTCTCATTTGGATGATAAATTGTATGTGGACCTCAAGTACAACCTACTTAAACATTTTGACTGGGATTCTTTGTGGTTATCCAGTACATGGTTGGGAGGTATTCTAGAAATCTTTCCTGGAGACTTCTCTGTGTGTTTGGGGGGAAGTAAACCACATAGAATAAGGAAAACAAGGAAAAGGAAATAAAACTAGGTTCAAGTTATAGTTTGCAAGAGTTGGAATACATTTTGTTTCAGACTAAATGAATATTAGGTTTTAAAAGACAAAATGAAACAGTTCAGAAATCTTCTGAAATTGGCTATCTCCTATCACTAATATACTTTAGTTAAATGCAAATGAACATAAAAATACAGTAGTCTACCCGTATTTGTGGTTCTGCTTTCTGCATTTCAGTTACCTGACGTTAACTGTGATCCAGAAGCAGATGCTCCTACTTTGGACATACAGTCTGAAGGTCGATTGTAGCCTAATGCTGGGTCACAATGCCTACATCATCCACTTCACATTTGCCTCAGGCATTTTATTATCTCACATCATCACAAAAAGAAGGGTGAGTATGGAACAATAATATATTTTGAAGAAAGAGAAGCCACATTCACATAACTCATTACAATATATTTTTATAATTGTTCTATTTCATTATTATTTATTGTTGCGACCTCTTACTGTGCCTACTTTATAAATTAAACTTAATCATAAGTATGTGTGTATAGGAAAAAACATAGTATATATAGAGCTTGGTACTATCTACAGCTTCAGAAATCCATTGGGGTTCTTGGAACGTAACCCCAAGAATAAGGGAGACCTACTGTAGATGTTTTGTTGGCTCAAATTTACCTGTTAATTAAATAGTTCTTATGTTTTGCATCTCTCCAATATTTGAGCAAGCCATACATTTAGTGACAATAGTTCTAACATAAATTCAGTAGTTCTTCCTGAAAGGTAATCAACAAGTAGATGGTTGGCTTTTGTGCTCATTTAAGTAAAGACCGCTTTTTTTTTAAACTTCCTTTCTAGGGTATGCTTTCCTTTCAACATTGTTTATTAGATCCCAAGCAGTTCTGACATTAAAATAAATATTTTTAACTTTTTAGGATTACTTTAAATTTACTTCAGCTTTAGTTTGTAATTCTAAAAGAGAAAGAGGAAAAATAAAGGAATGGGTTCTATAAACTATGTTGGTCCTCTGACAGGGAACAAAGATTTGTCAAAATGTGATTAAAGAGATATACTTGAGATGATGGCAACACTGCTGTTTTCAAGGATAAATATTCAAATGGTCAAAATGAATTATTTCATGTTTTTCTCTTATGTTTCTTTATTATATTCTTTAAATAAGTCATAGAGGATGTTATGTATGGAATGAAATGAAGACCGCATTAGAACTTGATTATTGGAGGTTTGGGAGATGGTTGTTCGATTTTAACTCTGTGCACTGGTATTATTTCAAAATCCTCTTAGGAAAAAAAATCTATAAAGACAACTCTGAGGATATCAGTATTGTAAACAATAATTTTGACAATCTGCCTGACACCAGCCAAGTGATAAAAGGGACAAGAGTGTTCCAAAGTGGGGGAATAAAATAACGTTATGGAAAAGCGCTAGTTTCCAAGAATGCCAAGCCCTACAGATAGAATCACCAATTTATCAACTACCGTTATAACATCCAATTCAACATAATGGGGCTTTTTCCATAGTCTGGCTTACAGCCCATGCCAGCATTGCTTTTCTGATGTCAATACAAAGAAATCTATTACACTAAAAACTGATAGAATAGAAATGGATGTTGATTGCAAATCTCTGCTGCCCTGTCAGCAGACTCCTATTAAACAGAGACGTCATCCTTTCAAAAAAGAGTTGGGTACGGTAACTGGAATACAATGGCATATATTCTTAATGCATTTTGGCATGTTGACAGATTCCCCACCCCTTTCTTCTTTCAGAGTTCTGTCCTCAGACCCAGTCCCAACTGTGGTTGATTACACATATGTCTCATAGGGTAGGCTCACATTGTATCTCCTTACAGATGATTTCCCTGACCTTCTCACCACTACCAGCTAACTTTAGGACACCCCACCCTTTTGTCATGTCTATGTCTTAATATGGCCAGAGTAAGCCATAATTCATCAGGAGTTACTTTAGTTGTTTCACATGTATATATGTCCTGACCGTCTTGTTAAGGATCATGTGTTCCAGTAATTTGTATCCTTTAAATATCAGACATTCTATTGAACAAATGGAAATCACTCTCTGAATGCTGACTAAAGAAAGCCACATGGCCTTTAATTTTTTTTTTTCTGTTTTACTGCTTAGATGCGTATACTCAGAGTTAATATGACACTATTAAGGCCTTCTCTGCAGGGCCTCCTTTAAGGCATGGAAGTGGCCTCAGTATGTGTTCACATGGTCATACGATTTTGTATAATTTGTAATAGTTATCGTTTTAACCTTAATTAGTTAACATTGCCGTCTCCTTCCACTTATACTCACCCCTGTCACACCTCCTTTCACACTGAGTGGTATTGGAGTGGCTTGCAGTCATTTTTAACTCTAGATTAGCTGTTTAGCTGTCATGGTGGAGAAAGAGCTTCCAGGAATTTGCTCTCCTTGTGCTGAATTACAAAGGGACAGGGTTAGAAGTTATATTATGATGTCCTATAGCACCCAGCTCTGGATATACATTGAGAGTGGAAGAGAAATAAGACTTGAAACATATAGAAGAACTAGAAGCTAGTATATGAGAGAACATTCCAAGTATGATAGCTTATATATGAAGAACAGCAAGCATACACATACACACAGACCAATACTGCCACCACTGCCAATGGCAAAAAACTTAATGAAAGTTTCCCCAAATTTGACAGCATTCCTTAATAAATTTGTGTGACCTTAATGATGGTGAGCCATGAAACAAATGAAATATTTTTCAGATTGTTAATAATTAAAGAATATGAACCTTCACATGCAGGAATCATCTCGGATAAGGGGAAATGAAAGCTTCATCAGACAGCCACCTTCTTAAGAACACAAACCATTTGGGGCGCCTGGGTGGCTTAGTCAGTTAAGCATCCGACTTTCGCTTAGGTCATGATCTCGCGGTTCGTAGGTTCGAGCCCCGCGTCGGGCTCTGTACTGACTGCCAGCTCAGAGCCTGGAGCCTGTTTCAGAGTCTGTGACACCCTCTCTCTCTGACCCTCCCCTGCTCACGCTGTCTCTCTCTCTCTCCTAGAAATAAATAAAAATATTTAAAAAAAAAAGAACACAAGCCATTTAGTGATGTAGCCTTCAAATATATTAAATGTGCAGGATTTGTGTCAAATTTAACCACATAAAACTATTAGAACTAAAGTCTCCCTTTATTATCCTAGAATCTAGTTTTGTTAAATTATGTGCAATAAATTGCCCATGGTTATGTTCTAGAAACTACTTCACTGTTTTTTTCTCATTGGATTTAACCTGTCACTATGTGCCAAATGCCATCCCTACTCTGGCTGGTTGGCTTATTTGTCACTCTCCACCATGCTGTGTATCTATTTTCTTGTAATGTGCTTGTTCCAGTTAGTCTCCTTACTCAGTATGCCAGTATTTAATTGTTACCACTTAGTCAAACTCTACCCTCCTTCAGTATGCAGATCAAGTATTGCTCCCACCGGCAAAGAGCCTTTTCTGACCCTCCAACAAGGAGAGCAAAGCCTCTCCAACTTTGAGAGGCTTTGAGCAAAGCCTCAAAACTGTCTAGTGACATCCTTTATATTCTTGTCTCTGTTGGCATTTGATTTTGTGTGTCTCCGTCTTATTTCTCTTGTTAAATCCAAATGTCCTTAGGGACCGTTATTAGTCCTACTGTAATTATTTGAGGCCTCAGAACTATAGGAATTCAATACTATTTTTTTTTTTNATGGATACTTAGGCTCTTTCCATGTTTTAGCTTCAATACTATTTTTAAATAAATGTCTCAGCAATGGCTAGTTTTAAGTCTGAGAATAAGACTCTAAGCTAGAGTGATCAGCTTGTCAGTGTAAGAAGAAGAGATTAGACTCCAAATGCTTGTTTTATTTCATTTTTGCAGAAGTGGGAAGGGGCGCCTGGGTGGCTTAGTCGGTTGAGCGTCCGACTTTCGCTTAGGTCATGATCTCGCGGTTCGTGGGTTCGAGCCCCGCGTCGGGCTCTGTGCTGACTGCCAGCTCAGAGCCTGGAGCCTGTTTCGGTCTGTGACTCCCTCTCTCTC
>NW_027551567.1:4134122-4180500 GCF_008692635.1 Crocuta crocuta
AAAAAAAAAAAAAAAAGAAGTGGGAATAACTTAATATTTTAAAAATTCTAAAACTTTACCCACCACCCCCTTGTTTCTCTAGAGGTAGAGACTTGAATTCACATTTAAGGGCTCTTGGCTCATTTGTTTTGGACCCTACCCCTCCTCCTTTTTTCCTTTTCCTCCTTTCTCTTATAAAAATAATAAAGTAGGTATTTTTATGGATATCAATATACACAAATATCTGTGTATACAAATATAATTCAGGATATCCGGTCTTTAAAAATCCTGTTTTATAGCCCCTTCCAACTGTGATCTCATTTATTTGCTCCTTACTCACAGCATAATTTCTCCTTATATTTCTTTTTCTCCTTCCTGTTTTATTTCTTTTTTTTAATGTTATTATTTTTTTTTTGAGAGAGAGAGAGAGAGGGGCAGAGGTCAAGTAGGGTAGGGACAGAGAGAGAGGGAGACACAGAATCGGAAACAGGCTCCAGGCTCTGAGTTGTTAGCACAGAGCCCAACATGAGGCTCAAACTCTTGAACCATGAGATCATGACCTGAGCTAAAGTCATACACTTAACCAACTGAGCCACCCAGGTGCCCCACTCCTTTCTGTTTTCTTCTTTATCTACTGTAATTGAGCTTCTGTTCCTTTTATTTCATTAAAGCTACTCTTGTCAAGGTCACAAATTAGTTTCATGTTGCCAAAGTCAATGGTCACGTCTCTACTCTGGCAACATTTCCATCCACATTTAAAGAATTACATACCAAGGAAAACCTGTAATCAACCTCTGTGGGCATAGTCAAAATGACAAGGAAGGCAGATCAAGAACAACCCTGGAATATGTAAAAAGAAAAATAATAAATGAACCAGGATTTACTATTAAAACAGTAAATAATCCTAAAATAATAATAATAATAAAAACAGTAAATAATCCAATGACCATTATGGATCATCTTCATCAGATACTTTAGGCAGTGGTATGGCTAGAGCACCTCATGTGACTCTAACACTTTGCAATGCTACAGATAGATAAGAGTCAAAAAGTTTTCTTTCGATAGAGATTTATTTTTATAAATGTAGTTTTCATATGCACTGCATTGAAGAAGGTATAAAAAATGATGACAGTCCAGTTTATGAATAGGGTAAATTCTCACTTCCTCAGCTTATGTGATGACAAGGTTCACCATGCAGAGTCAATCTGGCCATCAATGACTCATTGTTAAAACACCAAGGACTATGATAAATTCCAATGATTTGACTCCTTTAGCTAATGAGGATTTTCAAAGTTAGTAAAACAGAGTATCTTAATTTCATTAAAAATGAGTTCTTAGTTTTAAGAAAAGATTCTAAATCTTCTATTTATAGACACACATTTACCGTGTTGCAAGTCTCTGGGTTGGAAGTCCATGTTTTGTCATTAATGGTTATACCTTGAAGCTGCAAGTTACTAACTCTGATTATGCCATTTACATTTGTAGTCCCTCAGGATATTTTATGCCTACCTGAGGCAGACAACATCTTTGAATTTTAAGTGGTAAGTAAGTGGTTAAGTTGTAAGAGAAGTTTAAGCAAAACCCAAAGTTCTAGCAAAATCTAAGTAAATCTCAGCATTACTCAGAGCCATTTTCCTACCCACATCATAGGTCTGTGGTAAGCCTCAGCACAAACTGAGTGATAGTCACTCCCTTCAAAGAACACATGGAAGGAGAGAGCTTAAGAGAGAAGAAAAGAACTGGGACAGAAAAGAAGACACTGAATCTGGTGTAGAGCAAAGTCAGCTAGGGCCAGAGGGTGTCACACAGTGTGTCATATTGTTGACAGCTTGGTGAAGGCTGAGAGGAGTGTGGAGGCTGGTGCAGGCATCACTCCCATGCATTACCCACTCCTCTGTGCTGTAGTTTAATGGAGAAACTATATAGAGTTCCTGGTTCAAGGGCTACTAGGATTGTCTTAGTTATCTTTGCCTGTGACAAATAATACAGGTTTGAGAAAAGGGAGGCTAGTTAACTCTTCCTGGTACATATTCCGTGAATTTTACTTAGATAGCAAATGCATGCAGAAAGAATATCAAGTTACTCTAATGTTCATCAAGGACATCTAAGAACAGATAAAGGTTTAACTAAAGCAGAAGTAAAATCATTCCTGGAGGTTAATGACTGGCCAAGGGACTATTGTGCTTGACAGTAAAGACTAGGGAAAACTTCTCTTGTGCAATTTGTTAGCTGTTCATTTGTGATCCTTCTTTTAACATTGTTAGTAGTTACATGGAGAATATGAAATAAATTTTCAAGGAAACATTAAATGATTCCATTTTATGTCAGAAATGTGAGGAATGAAACAGATGAGTGGGTAATACAAATACAATAAAACCTAATTTCCTTCTTTGTCTCAGTCTTGGCACAGACTTAGAGTACATGTATTCCTGTTCCATTTTATGTATAGCATCCTCTTAAAGACAAATATGAAAAGGTATGTTTTTCTAGAGAAGAGCAAAATGACAATCAAAGACATAGGATGAGAACAGCTTTATTTGGAGCTAGGTACCAGTGAATTTTAAGTTATTCAGTTCTTAAAATGTTACACCATTCAGAAATGTGGGAGTTAGAATTAAAACTCAGTCAAAGGAGTTTGGTGTGGTTTCTTAGCTTCTGGCTCAGTGTGCTTCTAACCCTATTTATCTTTTGAGGAGCTCAAGTTTTTTATTATTATTTTTTGTTTCATTTTCTATTTGTCTGGTTGCATGGCTGCATTTGTTAAGATGTAATATTTGGAATTAATAATAATATAATAAGAACCTTCAGGCTCTGGTGTCTAAGGGGAAATTGCTTCCCCAACTGAACTTTTAAGGCCTTCAAATAGAATCTTCAGCTGGATCTCCATTCAGTTCCTGCCTGATTGTGGTCATATGTTTTTTTTTCTTACAATCAGTCCCCTCTGGAACATGTTAAAAGTGACTGCTTCTCTCTCCAGGGCTCTGGTTTTCAAAAAGAGAAACCCAGGGAAAATTTTTTTTATGGACAAGCTGCATTGTAGCTATTGGAATTATCTTAAGGATAATTATCTTGTGGATCTCAGATACTCCATTTGCTTTCACTGGTGAAAGACCCATAAGAGGCACTGGGTTCTTGATCTGTTGCTGTCTCTGTTTGGAAGAACAGAAAACTTTGCTGAACTTTGTATTTCATGAGGGAGAACCAGATGAACTTTTGAAACCAGAGCACATTGATAATGCCCTGCCCTGGCTAGACTTCATCTACCCTTTCCTGTCTCCTGCTGGAATTCATTTAGAACCTCATTGAGCAGGAAGCTCTCTTCCATTTGGGTAATGGCCCTGCTAATCAATAATCAACCTGACTTATACCCATGAGTTTTTAGGAATCATTTTTACCCATTGAAGCCTTGTTCTGAGTTAAGGAGTGCTGCATCTCCCATCCCACTGTATGTATTTCCCCTGGTGATGATCCTGGGGAACCTGCCTTCAGCTGTCCCAGAGTCAGTATGAGTCTGCTTCATGAATCCTGTGGACCCATCTGCTACCAGCAGCCAGTGACACACTTTCTAGCTTATAATGCAGGAGATCTTTTCCTTGGTTATCATCTAGATGCAGAGCAAGCTGCTTGTTCTCTTTGCAATGATGTGTGTTGCCTTTGGAGGCAGGGATTTGCCTTTAGTGATTTTTTAAAAGCTTTATTCTTCACATTCTGTGGTAGAATTAATCATTTTGG
Source organism: Crocuta crocuta (assembly GCF_008692635.1). NCBI lineage: Eukaryota > Metazoa > Chordata > Mammalia > Carnivora > Hyaenidae > Crocuta > Crocuta crocuta. The sequence goes on from NW_027551567.1 coordinate 4,137,834, forward strand.
GGGCCTGATAAGGTACATCTGGAGTTACTGAGCCATAGAAGGATTATATCCCCACAGGACATATGTTGAGAGATGGATGTATTAATTTAAATAAGAAAATTCTCAGCTAATTCCTAAACAGAATTGGGTGGGATTGAGTGGTAGTTTTTAATTATGAAGATGCAACATTTCAGTGAATAACTCCTATTGGATTCCTAATATGTATTCATATTCTTGTTTCCTCTAGCCTCTTTATAACATGCTATAAACAAATGCATAATCAAAGTGAAATGCCACGATGATTAAAAACTGTTATAGCAGGGGCGCCTGGGTGGCTCAGTCGGTTGAGCGTTCGACTTTGGCTCAGGTCATGATCTCACGGTTCATGGGTTCGAGCCCCGTGTCGGGCTCTGTGCTGACAGCTTAGAGCCTGGAGCCTGTTTCGGATTCTGTGTCCCTCTCTCGCTCTGCTCCTTCCCTGCTCATTTTCTGTCTCTCTCACTCTCTCAAGGATAAATAAACATTAAAACAAAACTGTTATAGCAAATTTCTTCATATAACAATGCAGCTTGCATATTCCACACCATTTTGTAGACAGTAGAACTTCATGATAAGGAACACAAAAGAAGTAGTTTCCACATGCTGTTATAAAATTTAAGTTGTCTTTTGTATTTGAAGCTGTGAATTTTGATGAAAAGATAGACCATTCCAGGATGTCGCTGAATGCCTTGCCATCATCCCAACACACAGCCAGGAGGTAAATGGTTCAATAAGTGAGATAACCAGGGGCAATGCTTCCTGAAGACACATGAGAAATTCCCACAGAGGGACTTTAAGGGAGAGCCAGCTCAGTCCATGGTGGTTTTCTTCCATGACTCATCACATTGGACAGTAGTCTAAAATAACTTGTATATAGAAATGGCATATCAGCCTTTTACTGATGTTGTTGTTGTTTATTTTTTTAAATGTCTATTTATGTTTGAGAGAGAGAGACAGAGACAGAGACAGAGAGACAGAGCATGAACAGGGGGAAGGCAGAGAAAAAGGGAGGCACAGAATCTGAAGCAGGCTCCAGGCTCTGAGCTGTCAGCACAGAGCCCGACATGGGGCTCGAAATTGTGAACCCCAAGATCATGACCTGGGCCGGTTGGACACTTAACTGACTGAGCCACCCAGGTGCCCATGTCAGTCTTTTTAAAGGCAGTATCAACTGAAATGTCCCCAAAGACTAAAAGTTCTCAGAGCTCAAGAACATTATATACTGTATTTCTCTGATTCAGCTGTGTTTGTAAATAAGCACACAGGAAGAAAAAGGTATCATCCCAGGATGGATTATGAAGTATAAATAATAATTAAAAAACTGTTACCAAATTACCAATATGCATTTCGTTTACTGAGTGACTCATTTCAATCTCAAGATTGCTAACATTGACTCTTGATATATACATTTCTCTTAATACAGAGTATCATTTTATAAGTATAAGGAAATGAAGGCATAAGTAGTTATTAGTCAAGAAAACCACTTGCTAAATACTTGGTCAAGTTCACACAGTTTTAATAGCCACCTATGTAATATGCTCAGAGAACTGAATATTTTTAAAATTATGATGAGTGAATAGAAAAACCTGCTATTCAGTCATTGTTCATGTGTGAGCAGTGCCATGGCTTTACTGAGCTCTATTTCTTAGTCTGTACTCTTAGCACCTCTAGATGCATCTATATTTCTGGTCATTGCCTTGTAGGGGTTTGGAGGAATAGTTTAAGAGGAGAAGAGGAAGATTGCATGGGTTGGAGCAGGTACTTGTACCTCACTCCATCTCCCTTTTAGCAACAGTATGGTACAATGCTGCAAGCTGAGACTTTGAATTCACACAACCCTGGTTTCTAGCTAATTTCCTACCAATCACTGGAAATATTATTTAATTTTCTGAGCCTCAGTTTTATCTTCTGTGAAATGGTAATGCTACTACTGCTCCCAGTAGCTGCCTTAAGGCATGATTGTGAGAATTAAATGAGACAAAGTACGTCAGGGACCCAGCACAACTGCCAGCATATGGCAGGACCTCCATAAATACTAGCTTTGCTTTACCATCCCTCTGTATATTTTCCTTGAAACAACGTTTTCCTTTCTGCTTCCTGCTCTTAGAGAAAATTGTGAGCATGACTAGGGGTTAGTGCAGAATTGTAGTATTTTAGTTCCTCATCTATTCCATTGAAATTGCTCCTGAGGTGAAATTCCTAAACCTAGTGGATACATGTCAGTCTTTAACTCGCTTGAACTTTGCAGCATCTAACTTTGCGTATTTATTTATTTATTTATTTATGTATGTATGTATGTATGTATTTATTTTACAAATAGTTTATTGTTGCAGCATCTAACTTTGAGAGCACCAAGAGTCCATATCGTCCCAGGAAAAGACTAATTCTTGGATAGCTATGGCAACAACCACCAGAACAAGTTTTAAGCTTTTAAATTAATCAATGATGGTTCTATGACTGTGTTAGCAAACAAACTCCAGAGCTGGTTTTAAACCTCTCTAGTTGATCAGTGACATCGTCACTTCATTGAAGTCGGTGACAGACTGAAACTTAGGAAGTCAGACAATTGGAGGTGGATATATTCCAGGGAACATTCTTCAAAGGCTGATGTCAACCCATTCTTACCTCTGTGACCAACACAAACCCAAATACACTCATCCCCACAAGAATGTATATAAGATTGGAAATTTGCTTTCCTCAGTAAGACTGTGCCTGACCAGTATGACTCTCCTTTACTCAAGAAAGGAAAATTCTGGCTTAGCTTTTTTTATTTCAGATTTTCTCTGATAGTTTAATCTTTTAATAAGCCTTTAAGCATAAGGCTAAGGCTCAGCCAGGATGCACTGAGTCAGACACTCAAGCTGTTTAGACCTGTGCTTCTACTCAGTCTTTGCTATCTCCTCATTCTGCTTTGCCCTTCTTAAATCTTGGTATTCTCTAGGTAGTTTTTGTGTGACCTTAATGAATCCCAAATCTATATTACTAAATAGAAATGCCTTTACTTAGAAGTTCATCTGCCCACTGGATATCTCCACAGGATGTTGCATGGGTACCTTAGATTTGATGTTTCTCAAACTGAAATCCATCTTCACACTCAAATTTGCTGCTTCTGTATCTTGTGACCCGTCACCTAAGCCAAAGCCTAAATCACCTGTCCTACATACTCCCTACAGCAAAGTCAAAGAAATTTTGCTTTCTGCATATCTAGGTACCTGCCTTCTCTTTTCAGATCCTATTCTCATCTTCTGCTTGTATTATTGGAATAGCTCCCTAAATAGCTACTTTAATTCTAGTTTTTCACCTTTCAAATCCCCACTCAATATAACACTGTATCAATTTGGAATGCTTTGCTCTGCTGCAAATAAGAGAAAGCACAACTGGAGGTGTTTTAAGTAACACAACATAAGTTTTCTCACAAATGAGAGTTTGTCTGGAGGTATCAGTCCAGGGCTGATTCAGTGGTTCTGTGATACCATCAAGGACCCTGGTTCTTGCCCTAAACTCAGTAGAAGAAGAAAAATAGTAAATATCAGAGCAGAAATAAACAACATAGAGACCAAAGAAACAATTGAACAGATCAATGAAACNAGACTCTGGGAACTGGCTCTTCACCATCAGCCACGGTGTCACAGGAACCAGCTTGCTGGTCTTAAAGACAGATCGTGGAGCTTAGTGGGGGCGCCTGGGTGGCTCCGTCGGTTAAGCATCCAACTTCGGCCCAGGTCATGATCTCACGGTTCGTGGTTCAAGCCCCACGTCGGGCTCAGTGCTGACAGCTAGCTCAGAGCCTGGAGCTCTGTGCCTCCCTCTTTCTCTCTGACCCTCCCCTGCTCATGCTGTCTCTCTCTCAGAAATAAATAAAAAACTTTAAAAAAAAAAAAAAAGGACCCTGGTTCTTTAGTTCTGCTTTGTTCTTATTCGTTGTTGACTTTTTGTCCTCATGCATGATGCCTCATGTTGCAAGATGGCAGCTACAGCTCTATGCAGTATGTCTTACTTCAAATTTTTTTTTTATTTATTTCTGAGAGAGAGAGACAGCATGAGCAAGGGAGGGTCAGAGAGAGAGGGAGACACAGAATCCAAAGCAGTCTCCAGGCTCTGAGCTAGCTGTCAGCACAGAGCCTGATGTGGGGCTGGAACCCACGAACCGTGAGATCATGACCTGAGCCAAAGTCGGATGCTCAACTGACAGCCACCCAAACACCCCTGTGTCTTACTTCAAAGCCTTGTGAACTTCTGCTCTTTTTTCTAGGAAGACAGAACTTTCACAGAATGTCCCTGACAGATTTCCCTTCACAATTCACTGGTTAGAACTGGGTCACACAGCCCTCTTCTCTATAATGTGAGTGAGCAAGTTAATATCTCATTTTCCTCCCACCTCCACTGTGAGAGGTGGACAAGGAGAAAAGAAGGTGGGAATAGATTGCATTGGCTAAGTAGCTATGTCAAATCTAAACCTATCAACTAACCTCTTGCCCAAAACAAAATGAATTTCTGTTGCCCTTAAAATAATGTCCGAGTTTTGTAGCATGGCATGTAGACCCCTTCATCAACTGGCCATGCTAACATTTATTTTCTGATATTTATTTTTACCTACCCTCCACTTTTATGGAGCAGAGGGAGGAAGGAGAATCTGAGAGACTAACCAAATTAGTTATATTTAAAATGGTGAAGGATATACTAAAGGAACTGTTTAAATTATTGCACTGAACAAAGTTTAATGTTATTTATATTATTTGGTTGTAGACATATATAAGGAAGATTAATATAGTTGTATGGAGAAGAAGAGGTTATGTTTTCTCTGCCTATAGTGTGATAAATTTGCTATCCCATTAGAGAACATTGGAGGACATTGGGGAAGTTTGGAAATTAAGATAATTTGGGAAATTGCTTAATATAACAACTGATATCTTTGCAATTTAAGATCTTAGGGAAAAAAGTTTAAGAATTTCCTCCAAAGACAAAAAAATATGTTTTCAACAGATTTATTATTATTTCTAAAATTCTATTTTACTATGCTAAAAACACTTAGCATGAAATCTACCCTCTTAATAAAATTCTAAGTGCACAACACATTGCTGTTGATTATAAGCACAGTGTTGTACAGCACATCTCTAGAGCTAATTCATGTTGTGGTAACTGAAACTTTATGTCCTTTGATTAGCAACTCCCTATTTCCCCCTCCACCAGCCCCTTTAACAGTTTTATTAATCACAAGTTTTGTGCCTAGACAAATATACCCACTCACAGGCACCTTCATGCATTTATGGAGTTGGTTTATCACAATCATAGGTAAGTTAACTGGAGAGGTCACCTGTGATAGGTCAGAGATACAGGACAGTTTTGACTGCAGTGTCAAAGAACCACCTTTGGGTTCAATGTTCATGTGGTGGGTTTTGTTGTTGTTGTTGTTGTATGAAAGTTTTGATGATCTTTAGCACCAACACCTTTGGTCTTGACAGATTACCTAATATCATATTGTTTACATGATAGTACAGTGAGGTTCAGGACATAGTCTGCCTGTCCTGTATTGGTAGAATTTAGCACACTTCTCTATGGAAGAATGCCCTTTGATATATAATCTTTTTGAAGTTCCAATTTTTAAAAGTTTATATATTTATTTTGAGAGGTGGGGGGGGAGAGAGAGAGAGAAAGAGAGATAGAGATAGAGTTAGAGAGAGAGAGAGACAGAGAGAGAGAGAACCCCAAGCAGTCTTCACACTGTCAATGAAGAGCCCGGTGCAGAGCTTGAACTCATGAACTGTGAAATCATGACCTGAGCCGAAACCAGGTGTCAGCTGCTGGACCGACTGAGCCATCCAGGTGCCCTGACATTCCTTTTTATAATAGTCCTATCTTTTGATAACTTGCCACATATTTAAACTTCCACATAATTACAGACTTCCATTTTCTTTCTTTATTGACATCTTAACCTAAACTTAATTTTCCAGTTTTCTATTACAATATCCATTAAAAATTAAATTGAGCCCTTTGTTATCGCATTCTTTTTTAAAATCACACTCTTATAATCAAGTTAATGTTATTTCAAATCGTCCTAATAAATTTTTATTAATATACCACTAGTAAAAGTACTATTAATTTCAGAGAAGGGCAAGTGCTGAACATATATTATCTAATAATATAAACTGATTTTCTTTTTTTAAATAAAAATTCTCTTTTATACTCTATATGTTTTATATGTTACCTAGAAGATATTGGGCATGAAGCAAAGTTCCAAGCTACTGCTGCCTGGGGATGTTTAACAGTATTACATAGGAAGTATAAAGCATTGTGCAAATGGGAATCTGTTTTTAGTTTGACTTGAAACTAAAGGAGACTTTACTCACCAGACAGCCTTTAAATTTTCTCCTCTATCATCACAGTGCAATTAAAAAAAAAAACCCAAAACAAAAAACAATAAACCTTGATTTTGCAAGGTGAATGTAACCGCTATAGAGACTCAGAAACAGGGTGTGCAAGTGACAGAGAGAGAGTTACAACATTACAAAATCATTACTGGGGTTAATTAAAAAAATAAACACCGTAGGGATTGTGGAATCCAATCAGGAATGCAAAACCTTCCAACTCAGGGAAGTGAGGAATATAGTGAAAAAGATTCATTCTAGGGCAGACCACATGTCCTGGACACTGTTTGGAATCTGTCTCCAAATATTTAGTGAGGAAGAAGCAAAGAAGGTGTCAGAGTCCTGGATAGACCCTGTTGTGTTGGTTTAACAATGCATGTAAAGTAATCCATATACATTTTTCACCAGGGAGGGTAGGCTTAGTCATCTAAAATTATTTTGAACAAAAGAGTAAAAAGAAACAAAAGTACAATATTATAAACACATGCACTCATATCACTTCACATTAATATGATACTTTTCAAAAAATTCTTTTTTTTTTTTAAGAAATCATCCAAGCATTTATTAAGCACCTATTATGTGCAGAGTACTTTCCAATATATTATTCTGTTTAATCCTTACAATAAATTTTCATGTCCCCAGTTTCTTTTTTTTTATTTTTTTTTATTTTTTTTAATAGTTTATTNCTGATTGGGTGTTGCAAGGGTGGTTTCTCCTGCCTTGGGCAATGTGTAACTGCCTGATAGTTTCGGAAAAGCTGAAACTAAGGCCTTCTAGTTTAGACGGGAAACTTAAAGCCTGTCATGGAGTCAGTTTGGTTTAGACGTTTAGACTTGTGTCCTTACACTGTATTACTAGAGACAAGATTCTGTTACATTGGGTAAAACTGAATCAACTTTGCCAACAGAATGATGCTATAGGTTAACAAGGTTTATTTCTTATGACTGGGCTATGGTGCTCAGGAGTTAAGAGAAGAAAATCACTGATACTAGCCTTATATGTTGTGCAGTGGGAAAAAACACAAAATCTTTTTGGTGTGCATTTGGGATGGTAGAAGTGTGAGGACTCTGAAAGGCAATGGAAGCCAGATACCTGGAGGCGATTCCTGCTCATCCTTCCATAGTCTTACCTTCTAACTTTCCAGGAAGGAGCCCAAGACTCATTGAGATTTCAAAGATCAAGATTTGTATTGTTAATAAGAATTTCATAATGCCCTTCTATAAATTCAAAGCAAACAAACCAATATAAAGCTTTAGTTGGGTGTCTATTTTTTTCCCTTTGGATGAAGTATTAGTTTGCTGGGCCCCCATAACAAAATACTGCAGATTAGGTGACTTAAATAGGAATTTATTGTCTCATCGTACTGGAGACGAGAAGTCTGAGATCAAGGTATCAGCAGGGTTGGCTTCCTCTGAGACCTACCTCCTTGGCTTGTAGATGGCCATCTTCCTGTGGATTCAGGTAGTCTTCTCCCTTCAAATGTCTATGTCCTAATCTCCTCTTCTTATAAAAACACCGGTTGAATTGGAATAGGGTCCACCCAAAGACCACATTTCAAACTTAACTACCTCTCTAAAGATGCTATCTCCATATGTAGTCACTTTTGGAGTTTGGGGTTACTGAGTTATGGTCTGAATATATGAATTTGGAGGGGAAAGGGCACAATTCAGCCCGTAACAAATCACAACTCAGATCTGGATAGTATTTCAAACTCAGATTTCGTGATCTTTCCCTTCCTACTGCTCTGATACACTGCCAAACATGGTGGATGACAACTCCAGGGGACTGAGAGCATCAGCTGGAAGTGATTAGCAGAACTGAGGCCCACACCATCCTCATCACCTAGAGGAATGGAGCACAAATGGATCATTGTATGGTAAATTTTTCAGAAAGAGCTGTGATGAGCAGAGGACAGTTTTAACCATTGTTCTCTTCTTTGTGAGGAACTATCTCATTCCATTTATGACATTAATAAAGCTGGTGATTGGCATCATTTATCATGACAAATTCCTGCAAATGTGCAAAGGCCAACATTCCATGTTTCAAAATAAAAGGCAGAGGTACGTAAATGGTGCAGCTTTTTTTCTCCAGGAAATACTTCTGGTGAATAAGACCTCATCAGCATGCTGTGCTTCTTAGAGACGATTAATGGGGGATTTGTGACGCAATGTCTGTGTCTGCTCTCACGCTCACATTCATAATGTGAGCAAAATTCTTTGGTTGAAAAACAGCAGACAGTACATAAGGGAGAAAATGGATTAGCTTGTTTCCTCCTCTATTACTTTGTTACTCAAACCCAGCCAAACATTGAGGATATTTTAGATTCTGATACCAGCATATTTAATAGCAATAAAGAGGATAATGGGAAAAAAAAACAATATTTATTTATTTAGTGTCTACTTACGTACCAAATACCAGGCTAAGTATGTAAATGATATAAGGAAATTTAAATCTCCACTTCCCTGCTGTTCCTCAGACTTAGCATTTACATTCCAACTGGAGAAACAAGATACACAGGAAGAAATTTAAATTCACAGTAACAGCCTGAACCACAGCAGATAAGATAATAAATAATTATTGCTAAATGAGTGAAATAAACACTAAATTTTGTGAGAAGTCTTTTCCAGCTGGGCGGGCAAAAGAAGGCTTTGGAAGGAAGAAGAAATTTGAGCTGAATGTAGAAGGATAAAAAGGGAATGTGTAAAAGAGACAAATTGATCTTTGAAGGAGATTATTAGGAGAAACACTGAGGTTTATGCCAAGTTCTAGTGGAATTTAAGGAGAGGAAATACATAAAGACTTTATCTTGGCATTTAGAAGTCATTGAAGTTTTGGGACAAGAAGAATGTGATGAAATTGCTGTCTTAGGAATAGTTTAGGCACTGTTGTGATAGCTAATGTGTGGAGTGACTAAGAATCCAAAATATGCAAGGTGGCATGAGATAAGGAAGATAGAACTGAGAGATGCTGGAAATAAAGAATAAAATAAATGTGGTGAACACTGTGATGATGTGAATGAGAGGAAAGAACAGATGCCTGGGTTGTTACGGCTGAATGAGTCTGGGTAACCCAGAGAAGAGTGATAGCATTAGTGGTGAGCGATGAGATTAGTGACTTGGGGGCACTGTTTCTCTCTGAGAAGATGAAAGGTTCCACGGGCGGAGACAGGTGGACGTTCAAGGAGAAGTACACTGTGGGTGGGTGAAGATGTAGGTCTGGGAGGCAGGACAGCAGCTGAGGCCACCAAGACATAGAGAAGGGTTACCCTTATAGAAGGCAAAACAAGGACTCTAACAGGAACAGGTTAGAAAAGGAAAAATTTAAATATAGACACAAATTACATTTTAGTTGTTAGCATCAGGATTTTTTCTATGTTTCAGTACGTAAGAGTGGAAAATTTTTTTTATGGGATCTGATGTGACATTAAGAGAAAGTTATGTATTCTAGTTTGTACTTGTTGAAGAAACACAAAATAGCTATAATTTTTATGAATCAAGATGTTTTGGGAGGGTGAAGGGAGTAGGATAGACATATGTGGCACATCGATGAATTTAGGTGAGGTACTAATACCACTAGTGTCAGTGCAATGGCCATTATTGCAGTGGGTCAAGTACTCAATTAAATATGACATTTTAGTTTCCATTAAAAATATAACTTATAAAAAATTGAGCCTGTGCTCATATATCCAAGACATGATGTGACTTTTAATTAATTTGGAATCTGACGGTCTTGAATTAAATACAATCCACTTTGTCGAGTGCTTCTGAGCATATGCATGTCACTGCTGGTGTCATGGAATTCTGCAAAGATAAATTAGACACTGCTTCCTTCCAGAAGTAAGGGAAGAGCACATGCTTATTAAATATCTGCTTACTATGTGGGACAGGTACTCTGTCTCAGCTCATGTTAAGCCTTCATCATATGCATTATTTTATAATCCAGTGGCAGAGCAAACACATATCCCAATGACTCTAATATCAGCAAAGCCTCAATAAAATGATAGGAGTTGGCATAGGGAACAAGGAGAATAGTTGCATCTTTGTTGCAAGATCCAGGAAGATCCAGGAAAACTCTTTTTACAGGGTAATGTCTAAGCTGGACTTTGACATATGAACAGGAAAGTTAATATTTTTTAACAGGACCATCCAGGTGCCATAAAGGCAAAATCAGTTGCTAGTATAAGTTGTCACCCTGTTAGTATCAGATTATAGGCAAATCACCGAGAAGTTATTTAATTTAGTTCCATAGTTCTAAATAAATAGCCAAATGCATGGATGCCTTAGATGAAGTGCTTAAAAAAGAACTTGTGTGCAGATATGAAATAGAACTGGATTTTTCAGTATTGAATGCATTTAGAAGAGATTTTTGAGTGTTTTTGGTAAGTGTGGTAAAAATTTTATGTGTCAACTTGGTTAGGCCCTGACATTCTATTGTTTGGTCAAACATTAGTCTAGATGCTGCTGTGAAGGATTTTGTAGATGTGGTTAGCACTTACAGTCAGTTCTACATGAGTTGGAGATTATACTTTACAGAAGGTGTGGGCCTGATCCAATCAGTTGATGGCCCTAAAAGCAAAAACAGGTTTCTCAAAGATGAAGGAATTCTGCCTCAAGAATATAACAATCTCCTCAGGTTCCAGCCTGTTGGACCTGCTGGCCCTCACAACCACATGAGCCAATAAATCTCTTCACGTATACGTATGAAGGATTTTATATTTCTCTGGAGAATACTGACTAATACACTTGAGTGTGTGGAAGAGCTTTGAAACTAAAAGTACATGCTCAGTTGTCAGTGGATGTTTTTTATATTCTTTCTGGGGGAGAAGAAAAGTTAATTGACCCCTGAGATAGGCAGACCATCTGTTTACTCAGCACATGTGTTGTGATAGGAATCTCTCTCCCACCCAACCCCATCTCTCTCTCTCTCTCTCTCTCTCTCTCTCCCCCCCCCCCTTTATGTCTTTTGGATCTCCTTGAGCTCAACTACAGTGACTCTGTCTCTTAGCCTCCTAGTGTCCATTAGCCAACCATCCTGAAAAGAACCTCTCCAAAAAGGAGGTCTTCTCATTCTCCATGAATCCTACCCTGAGTGGGTGACCACTTCAGAGCTATGAAATTCTCAAGACTCAAATTCCAGTAGAGAGATAAGACGCTTTCGTTTAACTTTGGTTTTGGGGATGAACTTTGGAATTCAAATTTACCAAAGACCTCTATATTTTGGCAGTTATGAAACAAAACTGCTAACTTGTTTCTTATTAAATTCCTTTGTCTTTTCTCTACCAGTTAGAACTTGGACATGTGGTGCAGACCAAGGGGAATTGATTGAAATGTTAACTCCAAAATGGTGTTAATGGATCTCAACTTATAGCTGTGAGGAATCTGGTGTTCTCTTTTTCATCTTTTCTGAATTTTCTATACAACCTATTTCTTTTATAATCAAGAAATAATCATAAACTTTAATTTTGTGTCAGTGTAGACAAGCCAGATGTATTAGTTTTCTATTGCTGCTGTAACAAATTACTACAAATGTTGTTGCTTGAAAACAACTTACTCTCTCACAGTTGTGTAGGTCAGAAATCTGAGTTGGCTCAGATAGTTTCCCCACCTCTGGTTTTACAAGGCTTAATTCATAGTGTTGGCACAACTGTGTTCTTTTCTGGAGGTTCTGGGCATGAATTCCCTCCCAGTCTCATTCAGATTGTTAATGGAATTCAGATCCTTGTTGTTGTAAAACTGAGGCCCTATTTCCTTGCTGGCTGTTGATCAAAGGTCAATCTTGGATTCTAGAGGCTGCCCACATTCCTTGGCTTGTGGCCTCTACCTCCATCTTCAAAGCCAGTAACATTGGGCCAAGCCCTTTTCATCTCATGTAAGTGTCCATGTGTATTAGACCCACTTAGATAATCAGAGATGATCTTTTTATTTTATTTTTGAGAGAGAGAGTGAGGGAGGAACAGAGAGAAAGGGAGACACAGAATCCAAAGCAGACTCCATGCTCTGAGCTGTCAGCAAAAAGCCCGACACAGGGTTTGAACTCACAAACCAGGAGATCATGACCCGAGCTGAATTCAGACACTTAACCACTGAGCCACCCAGGCACCCCAGATAATTTTTTTATTTTAAAGTAAACTGATTAGTAATCTTAATTCCACTTGCAAAATCCTCCCACAGCAGTACTAAATTCACGTTTTACTGAAAAGCCAAGAGAAGGAACCTTGGGGGACATCTTTAGAATTCTGCCTATCACAACAGGGTACCAATATTTCCTTCTGACTGGTACCTGCACAGTTTTGATCCTGTTTGAATTTTCCACAGGTTACCTTAGTACTTAACATGATTAGTAATTGCAGAGTAGTTGTTTCAGGAAAGGATCCAGAAGGTACAAAAAAGGGTTTGCTCCTTCAGTGTTGGGCAAGGCCTCTTAATTGAAGAGAATTGGCTTCAAATTAGACATTCTCCAATATTTTCACACTTAACTTAATTTGGAACTGTCTTTCAAAGGCCAGAACTTACTCTGCTGCCATTACTGATCCCTTCTGACTCCTGTACCACAGTTGGGTCTTTTGACCAGTCACTGTTCATCTTTATTCTGGATGTTGTGCCATTGCCAAACATTGGTGCATTCCTGTCTTTAGATGTTGACACCTCTAAAATCCCATTCACAGGTTCTTTCTTCTATGACACATGGGATTTCTTCCCAATTATCCTTTATATTTAGTCTTTTCCTGTTCTTTCAGTGATACCATTGTCCCAAGGAACTCATCTAATCTAAGAATGTTCTTCCCTCACATCACCTTGGATGACTTCTTGTGCTCATGTTGTCTTCCTCCATGTGAAATATGGGCTCTCATGAGGGGCTTGTGTTTTTGGTGGGGGGTAGTGTATGCATTATAGACTCTGTCTAGCACAGGATGTCCCTAAGGTATAACCTAAATGGGAAAGCTGAATTCAGCACAAGAAGGGACAGACAAGAGACCACTCTGGGGACATTTGAGACAGAAAAAGCCAGGTAGGTTCAGTGGTTGCACAGATATGATTTCTAACACTGATTCTAATACAATGTCCACTCCCCTATGAATTATGTGTGCTTGCCAGACAACATAACCTGGCTTTATATTCAGGTGATCTTAGGGCTTGGGTACAGGAAAGTCAGTACTTGTTTTTTGTTTGTTTGTTTGTTTGTTTGTTTGTTTCTCACACATCCTATCCTTTTATTCTGAATATTTCCTGACATCTCTAAGCATTTACTAAATGTGTTGATATGGTATATTTTATCAATCCATACATTTTTCTAAGACTGTATAATAGGTTTTGTCTCACAATATTATATTTTCCTCACAATATTATAAAACATATTTATGGCTTCTTTCTAAGGTTAGATTCTGACACATCTTACAAATGTAATAACAGTCACAACATAAATGTTGTCATCAAGCCATCAGTGAAGATTATTAATAAAGATATTTAATGAGGTCCTGTTGGGCAGTGTTCACTTGTGTGGTTGATACACATGATTGTCAAAGGAACTCTAGACTAATGCCCATTTGTGGGTATATTTTCATATATCAGCAGTTAATTCAACAAATATTTATTGAGTATCCTTTATGAAAAGTACTGCTCCAGTGGCTACAAATCCATTGCTAAGCAAGAAAGAGTGGTTCTTGCTTTCATGGAGCTGCTGAGGGAAATTAAGCATCAGGCAACACAAGTAATTACTTAATCTATTTGTCATATGTGCTATGAAGGAGAAATCTAGTGAGTTCTGAGAGTGTATAATTGGAGGACTTAAGGCCAGATCACTCTTTAAGGAAACCATCCTTCAGAGAGAAACTTTTGGGCTGGGCCTAAAGGATTCAAGAACAAGTTATCTCTGCAAGTTGAGGCAAAGGGAGAAGACATGAGCTGGAAGATATGCATGTGTAAAGGCTTGGGATAGGCCCCAAGATAGTAACGATGTTAGTTAAAACACAACAAAACAGAACAGAACAAGACAAAATAAAACTAGGAGTATTGCACACTTCTCAGAATGATCAAAATCCAAGAACACTTAAAAAATCAGATTCTGGCAAAGATGTGAAGTACTAGGACCTCTTGTTCATTGCTGGGAAGAATTCAAAATGATACAACCACTTTGGAGGACAGTTTGGCATTTTATTCCAAAACTAAACATACTCTTACCATATGATCCAGCAACTGAGTTCCTTGATATCTACCCTAAAAAACTGAAAACTTCTGTCTACACAAAAACCTGCACATAATTGCTTTATTCACAATCATCAAAACTTGGAAGCAACCAAGATGTCCTTCAGTAGGTGAATCATTAAATATGTTAAATAAATTGTGGTACATCTACTTCCAGATGTGACCCTAAGATTCACACTTTCCTGTTTTCATTTTATATTTTTTAGTGGGCTCTTCTTTCCACCTTTTGGATAGGATTTAAAATAAAAACAATTTTTCTACACATCATACAAATAGTTGGTAATAAGAAACTTGAGTAAGGAAGCAATGAAAATAGTTTATTTATTTAAAAAGCTTTTTTAATGTTTATTTTTGAGAGAGAGAGAAAGAGATAGAGTGTGAGTGGGGGAGGGGCAGAGAGAGAGGAAGACACAGAATCCAAAGCAGGCTTCAGGCTCTAAACTGTCAGCACAATGAACTGTGAGATCATGACCTGAGCCAAAATTGGGTCCTTTACTGACTGAGCCACCCAGGCACCCCAACAATGAGAATAATTTACATAAGCATTTTTAAAGATCAAACATTTCCATTTTTTTCAAGTGCTAAGATAACATTATTTAACAAGACCAGCATATTCTGTAGGGATACAGGGCAGAGAAATTTGGACTAACAACATTGCAAATACTAAAATGCATCATCAAAGACTATAAGGAAATATTGACGTAAGCCCCATGAAAGCACTGATCAATACAGAGTAATAATTGTATGATCCTCCTAAGCTCCTTTAGGAATCAATTTTTGCTTATAAAGGGAAACATACTCTCTAATGTTTCTAGTCCAACTTCATTTAGGAAGAGAAAAAGTATCTCTATCACTCTGGAGCCCTCAGAGGCCCAAGAGTAAAAGTATAAATGCCTGAAACCAATTTCCATGGTCATTCTGGTCTTTGTGTGATTGCTCATATCAAATGGTATGGTTGAACAGCCACTGTATGTTTTTAAAGTATTTGGGTGATATGAAAAACCACTTTTTAAAAATTAAAAGTGCAGGATACAAAACTGTATATAGTGTATGATATTAACTTTGTAATGTGTTTGTGGGCTGAATTTCTCCCACAGTCTAGCCTATGAGTGCAAATGGGGCCCTATGAATGGTTGTGTCTATTGCCTCTATTTGCACAACTCAGTCTCACCTCCTGTGCCCAGGAGGCCCTGACACTATCTTACATGTGTTTACAAGAGTTCTATTGATTTTATTTACTTCAGATCTCTTTGTTGGTATACAGGGCCTACATACTCCAAAGTGCTCAGTTGAGATTCAAGCTGAGACAACACATATAGAAATCCAGATTCATATAAAAGAATGTCTAGAAGAAAGTATACCAACTTTTTTCTCCATGTGGTGAGATTGTAGATAACTCTGTGTGTGTGTGTGTGTGTGTGTGTGTGTGTGTTTGTGAGTTTGCATTCCAAATTGTTTTCAATTAACCATTTTTCGGTGGGAGAGAAAGAGGAGAGATCGTGCATGCATGTGCATGCACAAATGGAAGAAGACATGGAAGAAGACAAATGGAGAGACAGAATCTTAAGCAGGCTCCAGGCTCAGTGTGGAGCCCAATGTGGGGCCCCATCTCACCACCGTGAGATCATGACATGAGCTGAAATCAAGAGTTGGATGCTTAAACTGCTGAGCCACCCAGGTGTCCTTCAATGAACATATTTTGCTTTTAAAGAAAACTGGATAAAGTAAGAGGGGAAATGGAGAAAGGAGGAAGGAAGTGGTGTGGAGAGAGAGAGAGAAAAAAAAGAAAGGAAAGAGATTGAGGAAGAAAAGGCAGAAAGTAAACTTCACCTATTAGATCAAGGGAATGTGTTTTATGAATTATGCTGAAAATGTGGAAAAGTTATAGGCCCTTTCCACATTGGAGGCTACCGGTCGCAGAACCATATACCGACCTGCTTGGAAATTCAGTGAATTGCTGGCAAGCTGGAGAACTAACACTATTTGCTTATCATTCTCTGATTCTGCAGGACCAGCAAATTATTTTATTCCTGTGGGTCAACTTTTCCAGCTGTAAAACAGAAGGCTTGAGCTAGGTCTAATAGATTTCTTGCAGCTTAGTCATGTGATACCATAGTTCTTGTAGCAGCAACATTCACTGAAGTCACATAGAGATGGTGTGTAGATTGCGGGTACCCGAGAATCCTACCCGAGAATCCTACCCAGACTAGAGTGGGAGTCCGGCTTGAGCAAACAGGTGACAGTGCATGTGAGATGGGTCATTTGGGTTTCCTGGAGGATGGCTAGAGATATGTGGGGCCAGTAAGAGTGTGAAGCTCGGTGGTATGTTAAAAAAGAAGTGGGCCAGCAGATGGTTAGAGTTGTAGGAGACTGGAGTGCCTCCGTGCTTTCCTGTTTTTCCTATTCAGCTCAGGAAAGATCTGGCAAAATGAAATAGATAGGGTATCCCCACAAGTGTATCCTTGTGAAGGAACATTGATTGTATATTAGCACTTCCTAATTCTAATGATCCCCATAGACTGTTTGTATTTTTCTAAGAAACCTGACAACAACTTGCCGAAAAACTGAAGGGATTTGACATCCGTTCTCTCACAGTATTAAGTACTGCCTTTCTAAACTTGACTTTCTATGGACCAGGAGGTACAAATGTGACATAATGAAAGGATTGTTCTGGCATGGGACCCAACCAGATCCTGAAATATTGATGGCTTAATATCTTTTCATTCCTGAGTCTCAGAACTTTATTTTTGTTGTGGGTTGGTATTTTTCCTTGGAGATTATTCTGTACAATATTTAACTCCAGTTTTCTTTTTTAATTTAATGAATGGAAATAAATATTTCATTTGAAATACTCACCAGGTTTTCAAAAGCTGATCCCACTCTCCTCTGAAAATTCAGTTTTCTTAAGAAATATATATATTGTATGACTTTTTTCTTTTTGGTCACAGAAAATCTTAACACTCCTGGAATTTGAGGACATTTTGTAGCTCTGTAGAGAGGACAAGTGTCTGGGTACATCTTCCTTTCCATGTGCTCTACTGTCATCCATCAGGCTCTGCTGTCTCCAACCCAGGGGGCAACTACTTACAGCAAAAAGTAAGAAGTTGAGCATGAAGAATCTAAGGAGTTAATTCCAACGTTAAAAAGTATGTAAATAATTCAAAATAGTGCTTTATTATTTATAGTTTGTTCACGGAGTATAGTTCTGTGTGAGCACTTCATGTGTGCAATAATGGATGAGAAGATTTTGCTGAAAACTTAGCAGTTTTCTTTGATCTACCACTTCATGTCCTACATGTCCCCTTTATTTCCATAATCATTGTGCAATGTCATTCCTTTGTTCAATAAATGTATATTTAATGGTACAGCATGCTAGGCACTGTACTAGCTGCTGAGATACAACAGTGAAAAGACAGATACAGACTCTATCTACTTGGGCTTATAATCAAGTGTAAAAAGTAAGCTATTAACAAATTCTTTTGTACGTGGTTTGAGAGTGTTGTCTCAGAATAAAGAGGGTTTGGGGAGCATAAAACAATGAGACAGGAATAGTGTATCAGTCAGAGTCCAAGCAGACTTCTACTCAAAGAATAAGACAATTTACAGACATGTCAACAGACTTGTGCAAACAGCAGTGGGTGTCAAGTCACTTAGGGACTAATAGTTACGGGGAAGCCATTATATACCTCATCTGGTGAGGTATGCACCTTTGAGATAAGAGCACCATTGAGAATAGGACTCAGTTGATCCTAGAACCCCAGGGCCAGAGCAGGAAAGAAACAAGGGAAGAAATGCCCTGAACTCTTTCTCTTCTTTCCCTTGACTCTCCTACAGGCAGTTCCACTGGCCATCCTAGCCAGAGCTAGAGGGCAAAGGAGCCCCAGAGAGGCAGTTGGTATGTCTCAGCTTTCTGACACACAGGGCAGGGTAGGAAAGAACATAAAAAGGACTGGCAAGGAGGAAGAAGAAATGAGAGTCACCCTTACAGAGAGCCTCCTTAAGTATGAAATGGTTTATGTTGAAATCTGAAGGACATAGGAATTAGCTAGGTGAGGGATAGGGAAAAGGAAGGTTTCAAACACTGGTAATGGCATGTTTGAATGTCCTGACATGTACAAGCAGGGCATGTTCAAGGAACAAGAAACACAGCATATGGCTGGTATGAAAAGACCCAAGAGAAGTGTGGCATGAAATGAAATATCTCAATGATTGAGGATTTTACCTTAAGAGTAATGGGAAATCATGAAAGTCTTTGGGTAGAAACTGACCTGAATCAATTTCATATTTTAAATGATTATTCTGGCTCCTATGTGGAGACTAGTTTGGAGGGATCAAGAATACAAGCAGGAAGATTAGCTAGGAAACTGAGAAATGAAGGTGATGAAGCAACAAAAAGAAGTAGACATATTTGAGAGATATGTGGGAAGATCATCAGGACTTGGATGCATAAAATGTGGTGGGGAGTGGTCAAAAATAACTCCTTGGTGATTGCATCATAATCCCACTTACTGAGGTAGAAACCACCAAGAAGCAGCTTTGGAAGTTGGACATGAATTTGTGTCACTCATGGATGGAGACATCCAGTAGGAAATTGTGTATGTGGCTCTGGACCTCAGAGTGCCATTTGCGCTGGAGATACTGACTTGGGAGTCACTAACACATAGATGAAAATCACAGTCAAGAGGATAAATAAGACTATCCAGGGATAGAATGTCGACCTAAGGCTTAAGAATAGAGCCCTAAATGTGGGAAGTTTTAAAGATTTGCTTAAGAAGGGGTGACTTTAGGAGATTGAAGAGCAGCAAAGGAGAAGCAAAGCCAAGAGCATGTAGTGTGGCAGCCAAGGAAACAGAGTGCTGGGAAGAAAGGAAGTGGTCAGCTGTGTTGTATTTGGGTTCTGGTTATCTTGTGATGAGTCCTCTGCAGTGAAGTCTTCCTACCCAATTTCTAAGATCTTCTTTGGTCTTGACAGACACAAAGATGCAGGAGTCATCTTTTGCTCATTTTGTTTTTATTCTAAACTTTTCCTTCTCAGAAACTTTTAAGTACTTCAAGACAAAACCAGAAATTATTATATCAAGATCTTTTTAAAAATATTTTTTAAAAGTTTATTCATTTATTTTGAGAGAGTGAGCACAAGCAGGGGAGGGGCAGAAAGAGACAGGGAGAGAGAGAGACTCCCAAGCAGGCTCTGCACTGTCAGCACACAGCCCGATGCAAGGCTTGAATTCATAAACCAAGAGATCAATGACCTGAGCCTAAATCAAAAGTCTGGTGCTCAACTGACTAGCCACTCAGGTGCCCTTCTTACTTCAGTATCTTAAAGTTGTCTACTAATTAATTTTCATCACTTTGGCTGTCTTAGAATAAGTATATATGTATAGAATAAACACAATAAGTATGGAATAAAATAATAACTATAGAACAAAAACACAGGAGGTGTTATTGTCTTTACTACAAGAATCAGTGAGAGTGAGCAGCATACAACTATAAGCCAGAGGTGAAATTGGAGGTACTCATTGATTTTATGAGAAGATACTTGCATATACTGAATGAACAAGCTGAGGACCAACACTAGAACTTAACAGTCAGAGTGGCTGTATCAAAAAAAATTATTAACCTTCTACCAAGGCAGATTGTTAACCCAAGTTTAGAGCCCTGACTGGGAAAACTAGAGACCCTGACACGGAGGGTAAAGACAATGAGTGGATACTCCCACATATTTTGATTTCTCAGACTCCTTGAACCATCTGGTAAGGGTCACTTCTGGGAACCCACACCTCCCTACTAAAACCCAACACAATGCCATGCTCTAAGACAATGAAGAGACCTCTCCCTCACAAGGCAACAGGTGCCCATTTCAGGATCTGCTCCCTCATCTCCTTTGCTCGGCTACTCCTAGAACTGGGGCCAATTTTCAACCCAATCCAGCAACAGCTATTCTGGGCTAAAGCAGAGAAGAGACAGTATTCCCCAAAGGAGCTGCAAGAACTAGTCATCATGTTCTGGCAGGAGCCAGGTATATATATGTGTGTGTGCTTGGATGCTGAGGGTGTTTGATCAAGAAGACCAGAATATAAGATCTGATAAGTGAACATTCTCCCAAGATACAGAATTGGACATTTTGCCAATTTATTATTAGGATGGGTTCTAGAAGCATGGGGAAAAAATCATAGCTTACAACTAAACAATGTTGAAATGCAGAATTGCTATAAGAGATGGTGGAGAAAAGGACTTAAAGGCTTTAGGACTTGGATATACATGGATGAGTGGGTTTCACAAGAAGGCCTGGAGGACACACCATTTACCAAAGATATAAAAGCACACCAGTGAGAGTAGCACCAACATAACTAAGAATTTGAATAGCAGTTGTCCTTATAGGCCAGGGCTGACAGTTGATGATGTTATTTCTGAATGTGGCATGCTGCTAAAAGTGAAGATGACAGAAGCCTGCAACAACAAAGCCTAGGTTGTGACACTTAACTGCCAGACGCCAGGGGGTTTCCATTATTATCACAGTTGGCAAGAATGAAATGGCAGCCAAGAACACCTGACCTGCAGAGAAGTATGATGATAATTAATAGCACACAGTGTTTCTAGATGGGCAGCCAGTAAGACTATCACTCAATCTGTATGAGGAGAAAAAATCATGGATGATTGCCCTAAATTGATTATAAAAAGACACAATCTCATTTTGAGTTTCCAGACCTGAGCCAGTTTTCAGATCTAGAATCTGCTAACTGGAGAGCCAGGAGCTGTGAGATGATACGTGAGTCGTAAGGCCGTATGAGTGCCGAAACAATCCTTCGTAAGACAGAAGTGGTGCGACTGGAACCGATAGGCATAAGCAAACTGTGGGAGCAGATTGCCTGGGCCCCCCAGCATCCACCTCTATTGCACCATCACCCTGTTTCCAAATCACACCTATGATTGTATTGGGGATTTCAGTCAAACACCTGAAGGGAGCAGGGAAAGGTTTGAGCTTTGTTTATGGATGAATCAGCTTGATATATGGGCTCTAGCTGAGAATGGAAAGCAGCTACACTAAATTCCATTCAGCGGTAGGCTTGAAAGACAGGGAGAAGGGAAATTGTTCCCAACAGGCAAGATGGTGTACCTGGTCCTGGTTACCTCCCATTTGTGGAAAGAGAAATAGCCTGAATTAGGAAGTGTATGGACTCATGGACATGGCAAATGGTCTGGCTGGGAATGAAAAGATAAATTTGGTGACCAGGATTCTGGATTAGAGAAATGCGGATGGACATATGGGAGAGATGAAGTGTAAAGATTTTGGTATCACATGTTAACTACAAGAGAACATCTACTGAAGAGGCACTAGACTGAAAATTATACAAAACAATTTGGACAGTAGATGCCAGCCAACCTCCATCATTGACCAGCCAGTGTTGTTACAATAGGCAAATGAAAAATGTGACCATGGAAGCAAACAAGGACGTTATATTGGGCCAAGCAGCTTCAACTCAAACTTACTGAGTTAGGTACTGTTGCCTTCAAATATCCAATAAGCAACAGAGACCAATGCTGAGACCCTTACCTGGAACCATTGCTTTCTGGCTTGGTGGATCCAGGCTTCCAGGATCAGGAACTAGAAGCAGTAGTGACTGCACTTATTGTTACTCCCCATGATTCTTTGGAGGACTGTATGCTTCCCATTCGAATCTACACCTCTGGGCTGTGCAGGAATAAAAGCCTAGTTTCCAAAATGGGACTTTAGTCAGGGAACCTGGGAAGCAGCTCATTGATTAAGCTGTAGATACATCTGGGGCACTTTGTGTACCTTGTGTCCAGAGACTGGCAGGCAAGAAAAGTCACTGTTTTGGTAAGGGTAATTGACGCCAATCATTAGAGGGAAATAAGGGACATGGAAGAACATGTGTAGAATCCAGAGTGATCCACTTGGCTTTATTTTGCCAACTGTGAATATAAGTTTTGGCAAACCTATAGTAAGTAATCATGGAGACCTCTCAGGGTCTAGTTCACACCACCTAGTAAGCCAGCAAGGCCAGCAAGGGTGGCTCTGGAAGGTAAAAAGAACCTAGAACGGATAATGAAGGAGGGAGATGATGTGGGAATTGTGACCC
The DNA here is from genome assembly GCF_008692635.1 of Crocuta crocuta. Classification (NCBI taxonomy): domain Eukaryota; kingdom Metazoa; phylum Chordata; class Mammalia; order Carnivora; family Hyaenidae; genus Crocuta; species Crocuta crocuta. The sequence goes on from NW_027551567.1 coordinate 4,160,520, forward strand.
TGAGACCGGCTACAGCAGTGGGGCTTGTGGTTACTCCAAGATTCTCTAAGGAAAAGAGGTCCACCAAAATTCTGGAGGAGCTGCTTTCTGAACAGATAGAAGTGTAGGTAAATGGGGCAAAGAATTAACTTTGCTAGAAGTTGGGTGCTAGAAATGGGTATGCACCATCAAGTTCACTCTTCAAGGAAAGATTTGCTGCCCAGCTCTAGGGAGTGTGGTCAGCTGATGGCCGCTGGCTGGGAGCTCTTTCAGGGTCTGCCTCCATTCCAGACCTTTTCTTTTTTATTTAAAGCCAAGTTTGTTAGCATATAGTGAATAAAGGTATCAGGAGAAGAAACCGGTGATTCATCACTTGAAAATAATACCCAGTGTTCATCCCTGATGCACTCAGCCTTCCTTAATGTGCATCACCTATATAGCCAGTGTCTCTATAGAACACCCCTCCAGCAGCCCTCAGTTTGTTTTCTGTATTTAAGGTTTTCTTATGGTTTGTCTCCCTTTCTGTTTTTATCTTACTTTTGCTTCCCTTCCCCTATGTTCATTTGTTTTGTTTCCTCAATTCCATATATGAATGAAATTATATATTTATCTTTCTCTGACTGACTTATTTCACTTAGCATAATGCACTGTAGTTCCATCCATATTGTTGCAAATAACAAGATTTTATTCTTTTTGATCACTGAGTAACATTCCATTGCGTATATATACACCACTCCTTCTTTTTCCATTCTTCTATCGATGGACATTTGGACTCTTTCCATCATTTGGCTATTATCAATAGTGCTGCTATAAACATTGGGGTGCATATGCCCCTTAGAATCAACAGTTTTGTATCCTTTGGATAAATACCTAGTAGTGCAATTGCTGGATCATGGGGAAATTCTATTTGTAATTTTTTGAGAAACCTTCATACTGTTTTCCAGTAATCTATCTTCCATATTTCAATTTCATTATTTGATCTAGTAATGTCTTTCTTTCTTTCTTTCTTTCTTTCTTTCTTTCTTTCTTTCTTTCTTTCTTTCTTTCTTTCTTTCTTTCTTTCTTTTGTTTCCTTAAGTACAGAATCCAGCTTAGGATCATGTATAGCATTTAGTTATAATATCTCTCAGGCTTTTTAAACTAGGATATTTCCACAGTCATTCTTTGTCTTTTAATGTTATTGACATTTTTAAAGAATACAATACTTTTAAAAGAAGATATTGCTCCTTTTAGGTTTGTTTGATGCTTTCTCATGATTGCATTCAGGTTGTGTATTCTTGGCTGGAACACTTCATAATTGATGTTGTATCCTTCTCAGGGCATTACATCTTAAGGCACATTATGCCCACCTGCCCTTAACGGTGATGGTAAACTTGTGAACCCAGTCAAGATATTCAATTCCCCACTGAATAATCACTTTTTTGCTTGTAATTAACAAGCCATCTGAGGAGACACTGTAAGACAACACAAATTTAATAAAAATTTTGCCCTTGGTTTAGTGCCTATTGATGGTACTGACCTGAACCAACCTTTAATAGGATGACTGCACACTGGTAATATTTTATCTATATATTAGAAAATGTGTCATAGATTCCAACTTTCTCAGTAATCTGCAATTCATTACTGCCCTTCATTGTTTTAGTGCTCCAAGTATCATAGATATGACCAGTGGGAGCCTTAATGGGAGCTTCTGTGTCTTGTGACATGTCCCATCATGTTTTGACCATTTTCTTACTTTTTAGCATAAATATTCCAGGTTCTTCTTGTAATCCACATTGTCCAAGTCCTGAGAATTAGCCATTTTTATAAGGAGCCCCATTGTTGTGGTTGTTGTTTTTCTAGTGGGGAATAGTATTAGAGATCGAGGTCTGGATGCTAGGTGTGCTCATTGTTATTGGGGTGTGTTTGCTTCTGGTTCCTAGTGGGCAGATCTAGGAAATGTATTCTCATGTATACACATACTACACACACACACACACACACACACACACACACACACACACACACACACATGTGTGAATTCCAGAACCATAAGAAAAGATGTGTATTGTTTTAAGTGACTAAGTTTGTGGTTATTTGTTATAGCAGTCATAGGGAACTCATACAATTGTCTTCTGGTTTCTTTGCATTGCAAGGAGGCTCTAAGTGCCATCATTTTTCTTCCTGTGGCCCGCCCTCCAGCTCACCTCCACAAGTATTGTTTGAGCTTTGTGTGTGAGAACTTCCCAGGTGTTGGGCACATAAACATACATACAATTTGGGTACTTGCCACTAAGTGTACAACTTAAGTATGTGGTGTTGCCAAGGTAGACATCAGTTCTGCTTGGGGGTGAGGAAGCTGAGGGAGGGGGAGTCCAGAAAGAAATTCCAGAGGAGGTAGTTATCCTGCCAGACAAGATTTCTGTCTTCCTGCTTTACTTACCTTCCATTTACAGGCTCAGCCCCGATTTGTCTTCTTGACCCATGGCCTCATCCTGCTTCCCTTCCTACCACCACACCTATTATTTGACACATACTTTTCCCCTAGGCTACCTATGTATAACCTGGCTCCTCAGGAACCTCATTCTTGCTGAGTAGTTCTTCTTCTGTTTGACAGGCTTCTGAGCCTTTCCATCCTACTTCTGACCTGAACTCAAGTAGTACCTGCAATGCATTCATCTGGGCCTTGAGAAGGGACTTTGACTTTGGCTTCCATGAGGCATCCTTTTCTCTGACAGCTGTAGGCACTTTGCAGCTTCTCAGCTCTCATAGATCTTACCTTCTATCTTAAAACACTGAATATTTTCTGACTTATGATTATTAGTATGCCTGCAGAAAAATTGTGAGGTTTTTCATGCCTTCAAGAGGGAAAGCCTTTTTCTACATTTTATCCTATATACTATCTGGCATGATGAGTTGCACATTGTAACCCTTTGAAAACTGTTTTGTACTCACTGTTTTGCTGTAGAGTCAAAGTTCACAATCAAGTGGGCTGACTGCAGTAGACCCAGTGGGCTCACTCCCTGGCTGTATAGGGCAGGGAATGGCATGGCTCTCATAGAAGCCTAGCCAGGATGATGCACAGCGTTTCAAGAGAGATGTAGGAAAACATTGACAATATGTATAGATAAACACATATTGGGATTGAAGATTCAAAAACAGTAGTTTTAGGCAAGTTGCTGAGTTTATTTCAAAGAAAAATAACAATGTAGTGATGACTGATTGGTAAGATGACTTAGTATATATGAATTCTGTCAGAAAAAAAAAATAGCTCTTGGTCATGGGAGGATCACCCTGTTGATGATAGGGTCTGAGATTCTGATTTCTGACTTCTGGTTATGGACAACTACTTTGAGAATCCCCGCCTACAAAACAAGCTCAGGAAAGGTGCTAGGGCCCACATGGTCACTTGGAACAAACCTGTACCTTGAAGGAGACACATCTATCCTTGGACCTTTACATTTCTCTAAAGAGCACACCTGGAACTCTGAAAGAAAAATGAGAGTGACAAACAGAACAGGGGAAGGAGAGATGACAGAATTTTTACTTACTTGACATGGGGAAGAAAAGAGCCCCTGGATATTTTTAATATTTGAAGTCCACAGCTTTTCAGAAGTGATATGCCAAATTTCTAAACTCATGTTTTTTGGTTTTGTGGTTTAGGAGAGAAATATGGGATAGAGAGAGTTGAAAGGAAGTTCTTGGAAGCCCATTCTTGTATTTGTTGATGGGTAGTGATAAGCCTTACTATCTCATGGCTCTTATAATGTATTTGTGAACTTCATGCAATTTGAGGAAAAATGGAGTAAGGAACAACCAACCCAGGCCTACATACCACTTTGCTCACTCCAGTCTTCCCTTTCTTAGCAAATGGCAATTATTTTCTTCTAGATGCTCAGATCAGAAGACTTAGAGTCATTCTTGATGTTTCTTATGCCTTATATAGGATATATTAATAAATTCTGTTGACTGTATCTTAAAATATATCTGGAGTTTATGGGGTGCCTGAGTGGCTTAGTTGGTTAGCGTCAGACTTAGGTTCAGGTCATGATCTCATGATCGCGGGTTCAAGCCCTTTATTGGGCTCTGTGTTGATAGCTCAGAGCCTGGAGCCTGATTCAGATTCTGTGTCTCCCTTTCTCTCTGCTTCTCTCCTGCTCACACTCTGTCTCTCTCTCTTTCAAAAATAAATAAACATTAAAAATTTTTTTTAAAAATCTGGAGTTTAATCATCACTCATCATTTCTACCACTATCACTCTTGTGGTGGACTTGGTCTTGATCTCTTGCCTGGATTCTGCATTAGCCTCCTTACTGGACTCTGCTTCTAACCTTGCTCCTTTATAGTCTCTTCTTAAAACAGTAGCTGGAGGATACCTAGTTCTACTTCCTGTTGTTCCTTGAACTCACCAAGTATGTTCTTGCTTTAAAGCCTTTGCTGTTCCTTTTGTCTGTAACATTCTTCCTTCAAATATTTTTATTGTTTATTTCTCATGTCAAAGCTCTATGGAGTCAAATATCAACTTGCCAATGAAGTATTTTTTGGCCACTCCTTATAAAACATCAGTTCTCCCTCCCAGCATCCCTATTGCTCTTTTACAACCTTATTTATTTCCAGAGCACTTGTCAGCATCTGGCATGCTACTTATTTACTTTTTATTGTCTGTTTCTCTACTATATATAAGCTCCTTTAGAACTACTTGTTTATTTTTTTAACATTACATCTTCAGCATTTAAAAGAATGCCTGACAGTTTTTCAGTACTCAACTGAATAATGGGGTAAATAATTCCCCATGGAAATGATCAAGTTAGAGACCTATAAAACTAAGTTGTAGTATGTAGCTAAGGAATAAAGAAGAGAATTTCCTGTGAATGATATATGTCCAATAAATAGAAGCATGCTAAGAAATACCAAGGAATCTCTTCAAGTCTTTAAAAGGATGAATAGTTGTTTTTAAAGTTCCACAATTTAAGGGGTGCCTGGGTGGCTTAGTCGGTTAAGCTTCCCATTTTGATTCAGGTAGTGATCTCACCATTTGTGAGTTTGAGCCACACAACAGGCTTTGTGCTGACAGCTCAGAACCTGGAGCCTGCTTCAGATTCTGTGTCTCCTTCTCTCTCTGCCCCTCCCCTGCTCACACTCTCTTTATCAAAAATGAATAAACATTAAAAAAAATAAAGTTCCACAATTGACTATTCAGTAACCATTAAATTTTAATTTTAGACATTTTAGGAGGCTGTCCTCATAAATCTGGAATTCTTAGGTGATGAAGATTCTAGACCAGGGGACTAGGGATCAAGATATTCATAATTAAATTGAATGGCATTCAAGATTCTCTAAGTACCAGTTAAACATTTTTCATGGGAGGATCAAGGTTGATGGCACAACAGTACTAGAAGTGACAATGTGCACATCACCTCTGTAGTAGCTAATGTCCAATAAAGGGCGAGTGGCATGGACATAAGGATTATAAGGATGATGAGAGTTCTGTTGTCAACAATTAGTATGGCTGGAAAGGGAATCTGGTTCTACCAATTACTTGATTTCCCAGTTTCCACAGAGTTCCAGACCACAGATATCTGGAAGTAGGAGGTTAATCCAAACACAGTTAGCAATTCTAAATATGTATATTTTATGGGATCATTTGTTCATAGGTCCCATTGAAGTGGTAGAATCCAGAGTGACTTGCTGTAATCCAGAATCTTCTCTCTATTAAAAAAAATTTAATGTTCATTTCTGAGAAAGAGACAGAGTGCAAGCAGGGGAGGGGCAGAGAGAGAGGAAGATACAGAATCTAAGGTGGGCTCCAGACTCTGTCAGCACAGAGCCCAGTGCATGGCTTGAACTCACAAACCATGAGATCACGACCTGAGCCAAAGTTAGGCACTTAACTGACTGAGCCACCCAGGGGCTCCTCTATTTTGTACATTTAATTTTTAATGTAGAAACTTTTAAACATACAATTAGAGAGAATATGATAATGAGCCACCATGAACTCATCATCCAGGTTCGAGGATTCCCACACTGTCATTTTCAGAGTCCACTTAAGACATCTACACTTTGCACTTAATGTGACTTTGCAGTTCTGTGTGAATAGTAGATGATTACATCCTGACAAAACAAAGATGCCACAGCTGACTGAAAAGTCAACTGCATGAAAAAATAATTACCTCACTCATTGTGACATATTTGCTTTCTTTAAAAAGTTTTACTAGTTATAAATGATGTATCAGGTATAGGTTCACATGCAAAGAACTCCAGCTTGGTGGCTTGGTTTACTGAGTTACAAGAAGAGAGTATGGAAAGTGAATCCTTAAATAAATTAGATGCAGAAAGAAAGACAAAACTTAAAAAGTTATTTTAGTTTAATATAGGTGATTATTTATGATACTGAGTGTGTAAGGTATGAGCATTTAAGTTGGAAAACAAATGTGGGATTTTAAGTGAGGAATAGAGAATTTAGAAGATTTAAGAAGTTGTGGAAGCTTTTGGGTCAGAACATACTTTCTGTAACTCCTAGCTGTGAGCTGAGCAGTGTGATGCTATGGTGTTTAGGCTGCTTATAAAACCATCTGCATGCTTCCTCACACAGCTCTTCTAGGTGTGGGCCTGATACAATCAGAGGATAAAAAGTCAAAGATCAGAGGTGGTGAGGTTACCTCTAGAGAAGTGATTTTTATGAACAGATCTTGGAGAAATTGGCTTTTGTCTGTATTTGGCTTGCCCTACTGAGCATTTTTAAAGGGGAGGGGGTGATCTTTTGGTGGTATGGTAACTTGTGAGGCATTTATAGAACTGATTCATTCTTAAATAAGGCCAGGTTGTTGAGTAGCTTTTCAACATTTCCAGACTTAGTCAAGAATAACCTATAACTATCAGCCATTTTTATTTAGATAAAAGGGCTTATGGTGTGGTAAATTAGCATAAAAGCAGACTTATTTTCATTTAACCAGAGATATATGCATTGTAAGTCCTAACAGTTGGCACAGAAAATATTCTTTGTTATAACTTAACAAATATTGCTTATATGATTAAGTATGGGTTTTTAAAAACTGTAAAATATTCAAGGAGGAAGGAGAAATGTTTATCATAAAATATCCACACTTGACTATCTGTGAGATTTCTAATATAAAAGAAAATATGTGCTAAGACACAATCCATTTATTTTAATGAGAGCATAGGAAGATGAAGACAGGAGATATGTCAGCCAGGGCTGGAATGCCAATAGGGCAGTATAAATGATATTATAGCTCAGTAAGATTTTTAAGCTACCAAACTGCATAAGGAACTTAATTATTGCAAGAAACTTCTCAGAATTTAAATAGAAGTATTTTTTAATTTTACTTATTTATTTTGAGGGGCAGAGAGAGAGGGAGAGAGAATCCCAAGCAAGCTCTGCACTGTCAATGCAGAGCCCATTGTGGGGCTCAGTCTCACAAACAGTGAGATCATGACCTGTGCTGAAATCAGGAGTTGGATGTTTAACCGACTGAGCCACCCAGACACCCCTAAAATAGGAGAACTTATATTGGAACAAAAATCCAAAGATTTTCCAGGGGACTTGAAGTTTAATGATGAGGCTTATAATATTTTCACAGCAACCAAGTTTTTGATGTAGGAGAGTCTAGATTTATATATTGCTTGTCCACATATGATATTGTTAAAACTTACTGGGCTGGACTGAGCCCATCTGGGTTCTAGCCCCTGCTGTGCAAATATTGTGGGAACTTGGCTGTGATTTGATATATAAGATTTAAAGACTTTAAAAATTCTGGTTAATTTCTAAGAAATTATAAATTTGTCCAACAGAATTTTCTTTGTTACATTCTTATTTGCTTTCCTTCCCCTACATCCTGCATTTTTTGTCACTCTCTTTGGCTGTCACTACTTAGGGCCTTAATGAAAGTTTTGGGGGACTTCCTAAATGATTTTTGGCTAGGAACCAAGAATGTCTGAATACTGTGGTCTAAACACTTCTTTATTCTGTGAATTTCTCAAGCAAAAATTGTAAAAGGAAATTGAATACTTAAAAAAAATTATCAAGGACTCTTATTTCCCAACCTGTAATGTGGTACCCTTAGGATTCCTGAATATGGCTTAGATCTGAGGTCCTTTCTCTACTTAAACCCAGATCTTAAATCTAGTTTTAGACAGATTTAGGTTTAGTTCATCTAAAGATGAAACAATGAAAGTATCTAAGTGCTTCTGTTAAAAAGAGAAGAGAAAGAAAGCAAAGTGATTTCATTTTTCTACTTGTGGAACTTAGCATCAACTCAGTTTAAAGAGTTAGGAAGACCACTGAACAAATAGCTACCTTGCCCACAAGTAACTCTCATCTGATCAGTGTTCTAGAATCTGATCCCCTCAGATAAGAGTTTCATTCTCTTGGAAAAAGTGGGAGTGGTCAGATAGTTATGCTCCCCTTACCATTAATCATGCCCAAATCCATTGAAGAGTAGAACTTAAGTAAAATTAGTGGTGCATGTGCTTCTGGTATAGCTGAGTAAGCTTCTATGAGATTGACCCTCCCACTGACAACTGTAATCTCTGGGAAAAATTCAAAGACCAACCACATGAAGGCACTGGAGAATGAACAAAGCAGGAAGATTCTTTTTTTTTTTTAATAAATAGTTTATTGTCAAGTTGGTTTCCATATAACACCCAGTGCTCATCCCCATAAGTGCCCTCCTCCATGCCCATCCCCCTCCTCCCCCCATACCCATCAGTCCTCAGTTTGTTCTCAGCATTCAAGAGTCTCTCATGGTTTGCCTTTCTCCCTCTCCCCCACTATTTCCCCCCTTTTTTCTCCCCCATAGCCCTCCATTAAGTTCCTCCTAATCCTCTTATGTGTGCAAACATATGGTAGCTGTCCTTCTCTGCCTGACTTATTTCACTCAGCATAACACCCTCANAAAGCAGGAAGATTCTTGAGGGAAGTTAGCATTTGGGCAAAAGGAATAATATGAGGAGAATGTCCTAAATTTTACGGATATAGATTGAGGGCAGACTCCAGTCACTGCTACATGAGGTGACTAAAACTCTTGGGGAAAACTTGTGATCATGTTCCTTATAAGACAGATTTCAGGGCAACCAAAAACCATTGGAAAGCAAGGGTAGAATTGCTCTTGGGATATTTTACAATAATGAATCCCAGGTAATAATAGTAGCTGAACTTTATTGATCACTTCTGTGCCAGGCACTATGCTTGGAATTTACATCAGGTACTCCTCAACGCAGTCTTAAGAAGTAGTTATTTTAATGCTGTTTTTAGAAATGAAGTAAATGAGACTTTGTAATGTTGCCTTACATATATTGGCTCATATCGGGTAAATTGTGATGTCAGGATTTAAACCCAGGCTCTGATACCAAAGACCATGTGCTTCTCCAGACCTCATCTGTTTTGTAACCAGAGGAATCACTGCAGCAAAAATGAGACTCCACAACCTTAATACACATGAATTAAAGCTGTGTGTCTTTAATTATACATGATTCAAACCTCTGTCAGTTATTTAAGTTTAATCTATGCTAGTACTTTCCAAAAGCTAAACATTTAATGAAGTGTGGCTAATAACTATAAAAACTGCTTGTCTTCATAATGTTTATACATTGTTTTAATGTGAACTCTGCTCAGGGTAAACAGAGATTCTTGAACACTTTATCATTTCCAAATTATCTGCATGACTTCTTCTGCTTTTAGCACTATAAAATATATTAGTTATGATTATTAATATGTAGTGTATATGGAAAATACAGAGTAACCAATAGGGATTTTCTGTTATAGTAGATTTTAATTGAAAATAGATAATGGGGTTCTTATATGCATTTGTGAAAAGATCTCTAAGACTACTTTGGTTTATTTATTCCAATCTTTTAATATTCTGTTAAAATAATCCATGGTCTGTTTTAAAAAGTCAGTACTCTTTAAAATGTAATAAATACCTGTGGTATCCTCTCCCCTTTTTTCTCCCACCTTTCATCCTACTTTCTAGAAGTCACTCCCTTAACTCTATAGCTATTTTCCATGGCATTGATCTATTTTTCTGAATTATGTAGGTATTTTGCTATTTTCTAAATTTATCAAAAACACTGTCAATTGAACTTAGCCTATCTGTGAAGAGCCATTGGAGTGTGGCTCTTTGGGTGATAACAGACTTCTTTTACAAGGAGGATTATATCAAACATTAGTTTGTCTACAATGATGTAGAGGAATTGGAGCTCTCACACACTGCTGGTGGGATGTAAAATGATACGACTGCTTTGGAAAAAAATTTGTCAGTTTCTTAAAATGTTAAGTGTATACCCATCATGTGATCCTGCTATTTCTTGCCAAGATATTTACCCAAGAGAAGTGAAAGCATACATTCATACAAAGGCTGTACATGAAGGTTCCTAGCAGCTTTATTTGTAACAGCTCCCAACTGGAAACAGCCCAAATGTCCATCCCCAGGTGACTGGAAACCAATTGTGGCATACTCACATGATGAAATAGTACTCAGTAATAACAAATAAATTACTGATACAGTCTATACTGTGGTTGACTCTAAAGTATTTATGCTGAGTGAAAGGATGGAGACGAAAAAGAGAACATCTTTAGAATGCCAGTTAGGTAGAATTCTAGGAAATGCAAACTAATTTACAGTTGACAGAAAGCAAATCATTGGTTGCCTGGGAATTGGGAAGAGGAGAAAGAGGAGGGAGGGATTACCAAGGAACATGGGAAGATTTGGAGGATGAAAGGTATATTCATTATCTTGATTGTGTAATTAGTTTCATGATTGTGTACATATGTCCAAGCTTACCAAACTGTACACTTTACATATGTACACAACCGTTTGTGAAGGGTATCTCAGTAAAGCTTTTGAAACTTATTTCAAAAGCTCTAAAAATATCTCTAATTGCAGGCGGACTGAAAAATATGTAGTAGCTGTGTCCATCCTAATTACTAAGTTTTACTTTTCCAAAACCATTTTTATCCTATTCTTAGTTATTCTCATACTTACCGAATTATGTTCAATTGCAAGCTAACATTCAATTAACTTATCGAGCTTTTCTGCTGAGCACTAGGTATAGGTGTTTCCACTTGCATTATATTATTTATACATGTTTGAATATGTACATTTAACTTAGCCCCTGCCTTTTTCATGCTCTGCTAACACTGGACCCTAACTGTCCCATACATGCCTTTCATTCTTACCTCCAGATCTATGCTCAAGTTCTCTCTGCATAGAAATTCCACTCCAGGGGTGCCTGAGTGGCTCAGTAGGATGAGTGTTTGGCTCTTGATTTCAACTTAGGTCATGATCTCAGCTTCATGAGTTCTAGCCCCACGTAGAGCTCTAGGCTGACTGGCAGAGCCTGCTTTGGATTCTCTCTCTCTCGTTCTCTGCTCCTCCCCTGCTCATGCTCTCTCTCTCTCTCTCACTCTCTCAAAATAAATAAATAAACCTAAAAATTTTTAACAAAAAAATTCCACTTCATCCTGATTTACAATCATTAATGGTAGTAGTAGTAGTATTTTATTAAAGACTTAGTAGAAGTCCTTAATCCTCTAAGAGGCATAATCATACTTCTCTCATAATTAATCTCTTCTTTCCCTAATTAACACAGTCTGCCTGGTATTAGTGCCATTAGTGTGTATATGTGAAGTTCTGTATCCTATTTTGCTATGAATCTGGAGAGAAGGACTGTTTCTCTTTGCTCTTCATGTTTCCAACTAGTCCTTGCACATGGGGGACACTAAACACACATTGTGGAATTGAATTTCTACTTTTAATGGACGTCTACTACTATCTGCCATCTACTGCATTCTATCTGTGAGGGTCCCTCACCCTTCTAAGACTGTGTTTCATGGAATTGAAAATAAAAGGCAAATTTTAAAATACTGGGACATAATTTTTTTCCTTTTATTTTATTTTATTATTATTTTTTTTACAAATAGTTGATTGTCAAGTTGGTTTCCATATAACACCCAGTGCTCATCCCCATNGCATCCTCACCAGCATGTAGAGTTCTCTGATTTGCTCATTTTAGCTACTCTGATTGACATGAGGTAGTATCTCAGTGTGGTTTTGATTTGTATTTCCCTGATGAGGAGGGACGCTGAGAATCGTTTCATGTGTCTGTTGGCCATTTGGATGTCCTCTTTGGAGAAGTGTCTGTTCATATCTTCTGCCCATTTCTTAGCTGGGTTGTTTGTTTTACAGGTGTGGAGTTTGGTGAGTTCCTTATGGATTTTGGATATAAACCCTTTATCTGATAGGGACATAATTTTTTTTAAATTTATTTTTAGGAGAGAGAGAGAGACAGCGTGAACAGGGGTGGGTTAGAGAAAGAGGGAGACACAGACTCTGAAATAGGCTCCAGGCTCCGAGCTGGCAGTCAGCACAGAGCCCGACGCGGGGCTCGAACCCACGAACCGCGAGATCATGACCTAAGCGAAAGTCGGACGCCCAACCGACTAAGCCACCCAGGCGCCCCTAGGGACATAATTTTTTAAGGGTAGTTTCTTGACTTCTTCTGCTTTCTCCAGACTTTTTAAATACCTGAATATGTGAGGACAATTTTCAGTTTCCAAAGAACCCTAAGGCTTAAAATGCATGTAATACATGTAAACTGTTTCTTCAACAATCTTCTGAGGGTGGCAGAAACTCACATGACCCCAGATAGGGCTTTTGTTTGCTGCCATTATGTTCTCTGAAATGTGGCTTTCACATCAGGATACCCTCAGTACAATTCTCCTCAAAAGCAGGGATTTGCCAAGCTGTTCTGTCAACTTTAGTTCTACAAGGTTTTTCCTTCTAATTCTTTTTTCCCCTGACCCTTTGGCTAGTTTTGCTTTTCAAATAGGATAAGGGGAAAGAATAGGAGCCTTATACATTTTAAGAGTCAAATAAATGTTTATATCATGAATGAATGAATAGTGGTTTTTATGCAGAAAGCCATTGCCATCTAGAGAAGTTTCACTTACTTTTGCCTAGAATGTTAAGGTAAGAGAATCAAATCAAAATCAAGTCAAATTATGTTTTGGAATATGTTTTCAGTTAAGATCCAGAATCAGAGAATCTGTTTTTAAGGCGTCCATCAAAATTCACCCTCTTCAGTGTCCACACTGGAAATGTGCTAATTTCCTGGATGAATGAATGTTTTTAGTTTTGAGTAGAGCATTTGGTCAGAAATGAAAAGGAATTCCTACCTCCTCTCTCCCAAACTCTAGCCACATATATCCAACTTCCTACTTACATATCTGCTTGGATGTCTAAAAGACATCTTAAACTTGATGCATTCAAAACAGAGCTCCTAATCTTTCCCCCTTAAAACCTGTTCCACCCACAGTTTTCCCATCTGAACTGATGATGATTTCTCAGGCCACTAGCTTTGGAGTCATCCCCGAGTCCTCTTTCTGCATCCCTTTCACCCATTCTTACCCCCTTCACGTTACTTACTACCCACACCCAAGCTATTACAATATGTTGTCTAGATTATGGTGCTTGCCTTTTAATGGGCTTCCTGTTTGTCTGTCTTAGCCCCCAGAGTCTATTCTCTTTACTGCAGGCAGTATGATCCCTTTAAAATGTGCATTATATCAGGGTACCCCTCTGCTCAAACCCTACAAAAAGTTCCCCATCTCACTTAAGTCAGAGCCGATGTCCTCTCCATGGGGCGTAGGCCCTTCCAGGTCTCACTGCCCCCAGCACTCCCTCTGACCCCCTCTCCTATGACTCACCCGAGGCTGTCTTCCAGACTGGCCTCTACTTTCCAAAGAGTCTGTGTTGCAGCTGTTTCCTCTGCCCAGAAGCTCCTTTTTTCCTGTGTCTGCTTGATTAATTTTCTTACCTGTTTCAAGGATCACTCTGGACTCCCAACCCTACTTGTCCTACTCTACTCATTTTTTCTTGGATTTTACTTTAATTTATTGTTTATTGTCTGCCTTTCCCTACTAGAATATAAGAACCAGAGATCAGGGATCCTTGTTTTATTAACAGGTATGCCCAGCGTTCCCAGAGTCACGTGTGACGCATAGGAGGTGTACAACAAATATCTGTTGAAAGAATGAATTAGGTGCATTATCTTAGAAAAAAATACAGAGTATAAACTATTAGTGTCTATCCTTTCTGAGAAAAGCACAAAAAACTGTAGCTATATCAGCATGAAGGAATTAAGTTAGATCTGACCAGTGTTCCAAACTATAGAATAAATGTAATAAATATAATGCCAGGATAGGGTAATACCAGGTAAAAAGAATTATGCAAAGTTAGAGACTTCTGTTCCCCTTGGGAAAACTTAAGGTTTTCCTAGATATTTCAACTATCCCAGAACTCCAGATCTGCTGTGCATATAGGATCTCTTCATCCCAGTTTCTTCTTGATGTGTCATAGACATGTGCCTTTGGAGACCATCATCTCCAAGCAGAACAGGCAAGTATGTCTGCTGTACAATTCCATTGTTTTCACTTGCCATCACTTCATGGAGAAGACCTCTAGGAACAACAGAGAATTGTTTTTAATTTATCTTTCCTTAGCTTTGACTCTGTTAATAGGGATGTATTATGGGATACCTTGTATGCATTAACTCTAGTCCTTGGTTTATTGTACTATCTAGAAACTGTACCTTAATTTTATTGCAATGGTCTGGAAAAGCAAGGAAGTCTGTCAGTTGACATGTGTTGAAGGTCTCATTGGGAAAATCCTAATTTATAGAAGAGGCACTAGATTTAGTATGTCAAAGTAAACTTAATCTTAAAGCAAAGACCATTTTGTCCCTACTCATTTTCATCTTTGCTATTCTCTATCAGAAGACTTTGATACATAGGTATATTACCAGGAGAGTCAAAGTCTGTAGTGGCTTCTAATTCTATTTGTTGGAGGTAGAATAGAGCAGACTATGTGTTCTTGAGTCCTCAGGTCATGAAAATCATATCAGAGCTATTAAAATGCTAGCATAATTTCTTCCATCTCATGCAGTAGATTTACAACATCTAACAAATAAAAAGACTCCCTCTCTGTAAGAATTCTTTTATTTAATGTTGCAATTGTTCGGGTGCCTAGGTGGCTCAGTTGGTTAAGTGTCTGACTTCCGCTCAGGTCATGATCTCATGGCTCCTGTGTTGGAGCCACAGGTCAGGCTCTTTGCTGTCAGCACAAAGCCCACTCTGGACCGTCCGGTGCCCTCTCTCTCTGCCCCTCCCCCACTAGTGTGCACTCTCTTGCTCTCTCAAAAATAAATAAACCTTAAAAAATAGTATCACAATTGTTTAGGTACTATATAGAATGTTTGATATTTTATGTGCCAGATTTTAATGAACTCATCTTCTGAATTCACAATGACCTCAAGATAGGCAGCAAGTATTTGTTCTGCATTTCTCAAAGCTTTGTTATTAGGCATATCCCAGATAAAATATCCCATGAATATACAGATTTAGAACTTATTCAGTTAAATTTAAATCTGCTAATTTGTTATAAAACTTCAAAGACTCTTCAGGGCCCAGTGAATCTTCAAAAGATAGAATATAGATAGCAGAAGTCTTTACACTTGTCTAACAGAGAACCATCCTTTAAAAAAGCAATTGGCAGTGTAATAATAGTGTTAAAAACAGACATTTTGTTTTTACTGTGAATGCTGTCTCCTGCTGGAAAAATAAAGGACCAAACACACTTCCAAGAAAAAAACTTAAGTAATTTATGATCTTATGATGTTTCGAATTCACATACATTTCATATCACACCATCTGTTTTTAAAGAATATTTTTGATACTTTGAGGGAAATCTATATTTTAAAATATGATTCAGTTATCTCACTATTAATATAGATAATAATTGTGTTATGTATTCGTGGTTAGTAAGAAGAAGTAGTATGCACGGAAGGTATGGGTAAACTATTGGTCTGTAACACATACATATTGAAGGAAAATTTCAAGTGACTTGCATACCTTGGACTACAATTTGGGGAGCAGTTCATTAGATGATTGATCTAAGACACTAGTGCCTGACACGTCTTGTTGAAAGGAAACAAAAGCAGTGCTGTGAAAGGGATGATAGTAAAATCTTTAGTGGTCAGTCGAGCAAGGTACTGGACAATCAGACAATCAGTCTTCTAGTGCGTTCTCCTCATCTAAACCCTGTTAACCCTCCCAAGTGTCTCCAGGAAAAAGAACCCAGGACTTCAAACACAAAGAAAAAGAAAAAACATAAAGAATTTCCAAACAATAGGAATCAATAGTGACTCTGGTCAGCATTCAAATCAATGCCCTGACATGGGAGATTATAGTGAGAATATTCCCGCAGGAGCACTTAATAGTCAAGGACATAAGATAAATGAACATTTTGCTTTTCACATAGATAAGGTAGGGATTGTCGTTTGAGACACAAAAGAGTTGATTTATCAAATAATGCTAATGGAGTTCTTTTATGCAATAATTGTCCCTAGTACATTTAACATGGATTTTAATTTAAAAAATTGATTTCCACACCACTATTAAGGAACTAACCATTTGTGTAAAGTTAAATGTACCTTTATCCAAAGACTGGATGGGAAGTAAAGAAAACAAAAGCATTTGAAAGTGCTCTGAAATTTACTGGGAAGAAAAACTTTGGATGAGAGGTTAATTTACCAAGATGTTGCAGTGTGGGCACTATGGCAGATATGAGTACTTTTCTTAAATGAAGTTGCAGAAGCCATAGTTTTGAGATTCTTTTACAACGTCTCTGGGGCCCCCACTGTGAAAATGACAGGACAATATGGGAACTGGGAAGTCCAAGTAATCGTAACTGGAAAGAATAGAACCCAGCAGCTGGTAAATGCTATTAGATGTGAGTGCAGCACATTCATTTGGCAATGGAAGCAGAATGGGGAACAAAGGAAGTTCTTCATTCGCTGGCAGTCTTTATATTCTGTTACTGAGTAACAGGTTGTACATTTCCAGTCACTCTGAGAAGGACTAGCCTTGCCAACACCATTGGGAGGGCTCACCAGATGCTGAGTAGCCACNGAAACCTTTTAGACACTCAGTCTCAATTGAGAATAAAACAGCAGAGGAATGTTGGAAACCACTACTGATGTCAGTCCCTGAAGCACTAATCTACTCCTGGCATTAAGTAGGTAAAGAAAAATACCCAGAAGTTTTTCAAACAAGATTTCTATAATTATGCGTTTGTCATTGCTTTGTATTGACAAAAAAGACCGATATTCAATTAATTACCTACCTTTTAAATTTAGATTTTTGTGATCAAAAGAGCACCAATGAAAGCTCATTCAATCACAGGGTTGTTTTTCTTTTGGCTGGTGTCTGGAGGGGCTTCAAACTGAGAGATGGCAATTGCAAGAGAAGGGATGAATGCAGGTGAGAAATAAGTTTGATTATATTCACAATTATTATTAAAACCTCAAAATATTTTTTGACTTATTATAAGATGAATAGTGCCAGAAGCACACTATATAGAATATTTACATAAACTTCTATTCTACATGTAAATTCTATTTACATAGAACTTGATTACATAGGATTTGATTAAGAATAGTCATCAGTCATAACATAAATAATGATTGTAGGAAAATAAAGACTAGGCAAATTTCTTTTTTTTAATATTTTTTATAGTTTATTTATTTTTGAAACAGAGCACGAGTCGGGGAAAGGCAGAGAGAGAGGGGGATACAGAATCTGAAACAGGCTCCAGGCTCTGAGGTGTCAGCACAGAACCCGATGCAGGGCTCGAACCCATGAACCATGAGATCATGACCTGAGCCAAAGTCACGCTGAGCTTAACTGACTGAGCCACCCAGGAGCCCCTAGACAAATTTCTTAGTTACAAGTAAAGAATGGAAAACTGCATTTACCTTTCTTCAGTGAGAAAGATTATTATTCCCAAAGCAGTATTTCTTTTTGCTTTTCAGTTATCTAGAATCCATGAGATATTCCTTGATTCTCTTTCCCAATGAACCAAGGCTTGCATTTATACTTTCCCTCCTTGAATTCCTTTTTTTCTTTTCTTTTCTCTTTCCTTTCCTTTCCTTTTGTCTTTTAAAGAGTACAAAATTTATTTATTTAAATTTAAGTTACATACAGTGTAGTATTGGTTTCAGGAGTAGAACCCAGTGATTCCCTTTTTTTCTTTTTGAACTGGCTTCATAGTCTTGCCTTATCCTCCTCTGACCTACCGTATATGTTACCTCGCTTGATTCAGTCTCTCCAATTTCTGGTTGTTGTACCCCTGCCTCTGGAGAATGTTGTTTCAGAACCTGCTAGACTTTCTGACATCTCTCATTTCTTTTAAAGTTGTTTTGGTCTCTCCATTTGAAATGATATAATTCACTCTTCCACTTAGCTAGATGTCCAGTCTCAAGTACACTGTGATCAAGCATCCCGTATTCCAGCCCTTAAAAGTTCTGATAGAATAGAATTAGATTTAAAAAAGGGGGCATGGGGGACAAGCCGATACACTTACAAACCAATAAACTTTTTAAGGACCCTTTCAAGGCAGGGCCTTTGTTCATGTAGCAAATGAAACTAGTATTTATTTGAAGGTAGTGGTGTGTTGGTAAATATTTAACAAATGGTCCTCCAATGTAGGGGTAGGGGTGGAACGGGAGATCTGTAAGTGTATCAGTGCAGGGACTAGCGTGAGACACTTGAATGACCCTGAGAATGAGTCCCTCCTTTAAGTTTTGTGCCTACTTGGGGCGCCTGGGTGGCTTAGTCGGTTAAGCGTCCGACTTTCGCTTAGGTCATGATCTCGCGGTTCGTGGGTTCGAGCCCCGCGTCGGGCTCTGTGCTGACTGCCAGCTCAGAGCCTGGAGCCTGCTTCAGTCTGTGACTCCCTCTCTCTCTGACCCTCCCCTGCTCACGCTGTCTCTCTCTCTCTCCTAGAAATAAATAAAAAAAAAAACATTAAAAATTAAAAAAAAAAAAAAAGTTTTGTGCCTGTTGGCCCTGATGTGCATATAGGCTTGTGTAAGCTTATTATAGACTTAACTGATAAAATAGAATGCATAGTACACAATTTACAAAAAAAATGATATACAATATGTTTATCATGAATTTCAAATAGCCAATCAATTCTTATATAATACTTTTGTTGACTCTTTAAGTAAACATTTTAGTTTGAAATGATTTTAGACTCACCAGAAATTACAAATATAGTATAGTGAGTTCTTATGTACCCTTCACCTGGTTTCCCTGAATGATCATTTGATGCTTTTGATTGTGAAACCCTGATGCAGTCCAATACTGAAGAGAGTCCCTTGAAGAAGGCAAGCTTGCACCCAGATGACTGACTTGGTAACTGTGGTCCCAACTAAAGACTTGAAAACAGCTCTGTACCCCTGAGGGCTCAGCTACCCTCCATTTAGTCTTAGTACCATCACCAGCAACCATACACCAAACAACCTAGGAGGTGTCCTGCCCATTCATGGGTTAGGTAATGGCCAAACAGACCTCAGTTCTGGCTGTGTACTCTGAAGTGGCCCCTGAACCAACTCCTCTTGACCATAGTCAGGGAGGCCCTGGAGGTGAGCCAAGCAAACTCTGTCAGACTGTAGATTCTGAAAGGACCCTGTAACTGGGCTCTAGACCATCCCAGCAATGGTCCACAAGAAGATCTGCCAATACAGGGACCCAGTAGGAGACACTTCTGCCACACAGGATATTCTCATATAGCCTATTCTTAGCTACAGCCTCAGCAGTCATGGTGGGGATGCAGTCCAGCCTGCCCTGGGAACTGGTAGGAGACATGCTCATTCATGCCTGAAGAACAGGATGCAGATCTCAGTCCTGGCTGTAAGGCCTGAAACAGCCTTGGAGTTCAGTTCTAGCCCTCTTAGCCATGGTCCAGGCCAGTTCTGTGAACCCAGGAGCCTATCCAGTGACCAGGCACAATCCCTCCCAGGAACCTGGCAGGAGCTACTACACCCATCTTGCACTAAAGCAAAACATTTATCTTTTCAAAGTAAATGTATGTGCACCCAACAAAGGAGACTTAAACCTTAAAACAAATATTAATAGAACTGAAGAAAGAATTAGAGAGCAATAATA
>NW_027551567.1:4180511-4254428 GCF_008692635.1 Crocuta crocuta
AATAATAATAATAATAATAATAATAATAATAATAATAATAAAGGACTTCAATACTCAGCTTTCAACACTGGATAGATCATTCAGAGAGAAAATTGATAAGGGAAACAATAGGTCTGAATAATGCTATAGATGAAATTGACTTAAGAAACATATACAGAACATTCCATCCAATAGCACCAGAATACACATTCTTCTTAAGTGCATACAGAATACTGAATGAGTTGAATGAAACTAAGAGTTGGCTTTTAAAAATTTAAATGAATTTGAGAAACCTTTAACTAGGCTAACAAAAAAAATTCTATTTAATTTTACAATTCACCTGTCAAATTTCTAAAAAAAACAAACAAACAAAAACAAAGCCAAAACCAAAAATTCCTGCTTTCACTTCTACTTAGACGGTTTCTATGGATGAAATTGTGAGAACTGATATTTTTACAACAGTTTTCTAATTTCTGAATATGATATATCATTCTTTTTATTTAAGTCTTAAATTTTGTTTCATAGTATTTTTTTGGTTTCCTTGGAGATATCTTGCACATCTTTCATTATGTTTAAACCTAGGTATTTAATTTTTTTAATGCTTTTTGTGGTGTAAGTCTTGACAGTTGGCTTTCTTTTTTTTAAGTTTTTATTTAAATTCTCATTAGTTAACATACAGTGTGATATTAGTTTCAGGTATACAATATAGTGGTTCAACACTGACATACAATACCCATGCTCATCACAAGTGACCTCCTTAATCCTGATGACCTATTTAACCTATTTGATCATTTCAATAGATGCAGAAAAAACATTTGACAAAGTACAACATCCATATAAACCCTCAACAAAGTAGGTTTGGAGGGAGGGAACATACCTCAATATAATAAAGACCATATGTGAAAAACCGACAGCTAATCTCATCCTAGATGGAGAAAAACTGAGAGATTTTCCTCTATGGTCAAGGACGAGACAGAGATGTACAGTCTCAGTACTGTTATTTAACATATACTGGAAGTCCTAGCCTCAATAATCAGACGATAAAAAGAAGTAACAGGTATCCAAATCAATAAAGAAGAAGTAAAACTTTCACTATTTGCAGATGACATGATACTGTATATAGAAAACCAGAAAGATTCCACCAAAATGCTGCTGAAACTGATAAATGAATTCAGTAAAGTGGCAGGATGCAAAATCAATAGACAGAAATCTGTACCTTCTATATATTAATAATGAAACAGCAGAAAGAGAAATTAAGGAACCAATCCCATTTATAGTTGCACCAGAAACAAAAAGATACCTAGGAATAAACCTAACCAAAAACATGAAAGACCTATACTCTAAAAACTATAAAACACTGATGAAAGAAATTGAAGATGACACAAAGAAATGGGAAGATATTCCATGCTCACAGATTGGAAAAACAAATATTTTTAGAATGTCTCTACTATCCAAAGCAATGTGCACATTTATTTCAGTCCCTATCAAAATACCACTAGCATTTTCACAGAGCTAGAATAAACAATCCTAAATTTGTATGGAACCACAAAAGACACTGAGTAGCCAAAGGAACCTTGAAAAAGAAAAGCAGAGCTGGAGGCACCACAATTCCAGACTTCAAGTTATATTACAAAGCCGTAAAAGTCAAAACAGTATGGTACTGGTGCAAAAATAGATACATACATTAATGGGATAGAATAGAAACTCAGAAGTGAACCCACACCTGGTTCATATTCCGTATGGTTAATTAATCTCTGATAAAGAAGGAAAGAATATCCAATGGGAAAAAGTCTCTTTCACAAATGGTATCAGGAAAACTAGACACTAACATGCAAAGAAAGGAAAATAGATTACTTTCTTACACCACACCCAAAAATAAATTCAAAATGGATTAAAGACCTAAATGTGAGACCTGAAACCATAAATATCCTAGAAGAAAACACAAGCAGTAACTGCTGTGACACTGGCTATAGCAACTGTTAGATATGTTTTCTGAGGCAAGGGAAACAAAAGTAAAAATCAATTATTGGGACTACATCAAAATAAAAAGCTTCTGTGTAGCAAAGGAAAACAAAACAAAAATTCAGCCTATGGAATGGCAGAAGATATTTACAAATGACATCTGATAAAGGGTTATATTCAAAATCTATAATTTATAAAACTCCACACCCCCCAAATGAAAAATCCAGTTAACAATGGGCAGAAGACCTGAATAGACATTTTCCCAAAGAAGGCTTTTCTTTTTTGTAACGCTAGCGCCTGACTTAACCTTTGATGGTGGAGGCATCCGCTTCAAAGATGGCTATCTCAAATAAACACATTGTCCTACATAGGACTAAATAAGAAGCCAGTCCCCAGCCCTTTTGTTTTAGAGGTCTTTGTTTGATTTCAGGATAACCTACCATTTGGGCCACATTTTTCTCTTCCTGAGCTTGAAATTCTTGCTCTTATGTTCACCAGTAAATTCACCAGTAAAGAGTGAACCTGTGAAACCCTAGGTCCCCACCCTCAACCCCAAAAAAAGCAGAACCCTAGGCCCATGTGCTCACACTCCCCCTCCTCCTGCCCCCACAGCCCCCAACCTTGCTGTGTGGCTCCACAGTGTGCCATACATTTTTCAGCAGCTGTGAGTAACAAACCTTCCCCCCCACCCAAAGTTTCCTGATGGTTATTGCCCAAGGACATCTTGAAATCATGGTAAGAAGCTCAAGGGCTAGTCCAGCTACAACACTAGTTATTGATAGGTTGAGACCAGCACAAAACCTTTGTAAATGATATATTTTTCAAAATTTCATTTCCAAATATTTGTTCTAAACATATAGGCGAACAATTAGTTTTTATATATTGTCCCAAGATATTGCTAAATTTTACTTCTCTATAGATTCTTTTGAATTTTCAATATAAGCAATAAAGTTACCTGTGCATAATGATAATTTTATTATTTTTCAATCCGTATTAATTTTATTTCTTTGGTTAGCCTTATTTACTGGCTAGAACTTACAGTATAATACTGAGAAGAAGTAATGATAATAGATATTATCTTGTACTCAAACTTAAGAAGGTAATTTCCAACCTTTATTGAAGGAGATGTTTCTTTGTTTTTGAGATAGGTTTCTATTTCTGTTAGGAGGGTTTTTTTAAAACTCATGAGTAAGGTTTGATTTTGTCAGATGGTTTTTCTGCATCTAATTTCATGATTATGTGCTTTTCTTATTTATTCTCTTAATTCTAATAATAGGCTGTTCATTTCTCTTTTATTTTGTAATATGAATTATATTGATTTTTTATTTCTACTTTATTGAAGACCTATTTACATATTATAAAACGCATTCATTTTAAGTACATTTTGATGAGTTGTGACAAATTTATACTCCCAAGTAACCAACAACATAATCAAGATACAGACTTTTTCTTTCATCCCTTTTTCTTGTCAATTTCCCTCACGTTGCATCCCAAGCAATCGCTGATCTGCTTTCTGTCAATAGAGAGTCGATTTATCATTCTTTTCTAGAGTTTCTTTTTTTTTTTAAGTTTATTGACTTATTTTGAGAAAGAGATATAGAGAGGGTGAGTGGAGGAGAGGCAAAGAGAGAGAGAGGGAGATAGAGAATCCCAAGAAGGCTCTGCACTGTCAGAGTGGAGCCTGAGTTGGAGCTGGAACCCACGAACCGTGAGATCGTGACCTGAGCCAAAATTAATGAGTTAGCTGCTTAACCAACTGAGCCACCCAGGTGGCCCCCATCTTTTCTAGAGTTTCATGTGATGGAATTATGTGATTTGTACTCTTGTGTCTTGCATCTTTTGGCCAGAATAATGTTTTTGAAATTCATCCTTGTTGTTGCTTCTATCAGTAATTCATTCTCTTTTCACACATAGATGATAGATTCTTGTATAAATATAGCACAGTTTGTTTATTCATTTACCTGTCAATGAACATTTGCAGTTTTGAGCTATTGTGAACAAGAATAGAAAGGACTTAGGGAAATCATGGTTTCCAAGGCAACAGCAATTCAGCCTTGCTATGATTACAGAACTGTCAATAATATAAAAATTGTTCTTACATTGTACACCTAAAATTAATATAACATTGTATGTTAATTATACTTCATATACATATCAGATATTTATATGTACATAAATGAATTTTCTTTTAAAGTAGGGATGATTACCCTAGAATGATTACTGCTAGAATTTAAGTTCCATGAGAGCAGGGATTGAGGGCAGTGATTGCAGTCTGTTTTGTTCACTGTGTATCTAAATGCCTATAACATAAGAGGTACATATTAAATATTGAGTGAATTAATGAAATTACTTTGAAGAATTTTAATTTTTTCTGTCTCAAATTTATATTCTGTTTCAAAGTTAAGTTAGTGCATTTTATTTTATTATTTTAAAAGAAAAAATATGAGTGGTGAATATATAGAAGTGAATATGTGAAGAAAATATAGAAGTGAATATGTGATGAGAATCAGCCACTCAGTCTTAAATTGATTTTATTTTTTTATGGGAATATCAGAAATGAAAGTTTTTAATTTCATTATTTCTAGGTTAAAGTTTTTCATGAGTGATTAACTTTCTAAATGTCACTGATTTATTAAAATCAGTTTTAATCATTTATTATTGTCAATGTAATCTTTCTAGGCCAGAATACTTTTAAGTCCACATGTATTTATCTTCTTGGGCATTCTATGTTCTCTTACTATTGTGTGTATTATCCAACAGGGAAAATGTCAGAAGTCTCATAGCAAACATACTTACAGTTTACAAAGGTTTATAAAGATAAAAATCAGGAACAGGAATAGAAAAAAGAGATAGAGTCTATTGAATTTATCTTTAAGCCATTATCTGATTTCTTCATATTTCCTAGCTTCTGGATCTACAGAGTTAGACTTTTAAGTAGATGTTGTTCATATGAGATATAATGAATTTCCTCAGGTGATACAAATTGATTGCAAATGCATTGTAACATGTTTTCATTTTATTAGTGTGTTGTAGACTAAGAAAAATAGTTAAATGGAAGTCCTTTCTTTAGATTTAATTTGATTAAGTGAATAAGCTTCATTGAAGTTTTAATTAGACTTTTTACATTTGGAGATAATTGGAGATTCAAATGTGGTTATAAAAAAATAATAGAGACCCTGGGTACCCTTATCAAGATTCCACCAATACTAACATCTTGAAAAACCACAGTACAATGTAACAACCAGGATACTGACATTGATACAATCAAGATAGAAACATTTAGGGGGTGCCTGGATGGCTCAGTTGGTTAAGCTTCTGACTTCAGCTTAGGTCATGACCTCAAGGTTCACGAGTTCAAGCCCCACACTGGGCTCTCTGCTGTCAACACTGAACCCTCTTGGGATCCTCTGTCTCCTTCTTTCTATGCTCTTCCCTTGCTTGTGCTCTCTCTTTCTCTCAAAAATAAACATTAAAATAAAAACAAAATTTTGGCATGCATGGGTGGCTCAGTTGGTTAAGCATCTGACTTCAGCTCAGGTCATGATCTCACAGTTCGTGAGTTCTGGCCTGCATCAGGCTCTGTGCTGACAGCTCAAAGCCTGGAGCCTGCTTCGGATTCTNTCTCTCAAATATAAATTAAAAAACATTAACAATTTTTTAAAAAAGAAAAGAAACATTTACATCACCACCAAGATTCCTCACATCACTCTTTTATAGCCACAATCACTTCCTTCCTTATTTCTAGTAAACACTAATCTGTTTTCCATTTCTATCCTCTTATCTTCTCATGAATGTTACATAAGTGGAATGACACAATATGTAACCTTTTGGGACTGGCTTTTCCCAGTCAGCATTAGTTTTTAGAGATTCCACTGAGTTGTTGCACATATCAATAGTTCATTTCTTTTGATTGCCAAGTAGAATTAATTCTATGGCATGGTTGTAAATAGTTTGTTTAATTATTCAGCCATTGAAGAATATCTAAATTATTTCAGTTTTTGGCTGTTATAAATAAACCTACTATAAACATTTATACATAGATTTTTGCATGAACGTAAGTCTTCATTTCTCTGGGATAAATGCCCAGAGTGCCATTGCTGGCTCATATGATAGTTGCATGTTTAGATTTTAAAGAGATTGCCAAACCATTTCCCAGAGTAGTTGTGTCATTTTATATTTCCACCAGAAGTGCATGAATGATACAATTTCTTTACATCCTCACTTGCAATGAAGTCACTATTTTTTATTTTAACCATTCTAATAGATATGTAGCAGTATCTCATTGTGGTTTTAATTTACAATTCCCTAATAGTTAATGATACTGAACGTCTTTTTTTTAATACTTTTATTTATTTCTAGGAGAGAGAGAGAGACAGCGTGAGCAGGGGAGGGTCAGAGAGAGAGGGAGACACAGACTCTGAAATAGGCTCCAGGCTCTGAGCCGGCAGTCAGCACAGAGCCCCACGCGGGGCTCGAACACAGGAACCGCGAGATCATGACCTAAGCGAAAGTCGGACGCTTAACTGACTAAGCCACCCAGGCGCCCCATTGAACATCTTTTTACATGCTTTTTACCTTTGTAACCTCTTTGATGAAATGGCTTTTCATGTCTTTACTCATGTCTAATGGGATTGTTTCCTTTTTCCTACTTTTTGAGTTTTGTGAGCTTGTTAATTTCAAATTTCAATTTTGTGATGTATATTAGAAATTAATTTATTTTTGATTATTATCCTTGTACCCTGTGACCTTGAAATAATTACCTATTAGTTCTAAGACTTTTGTTTTGTTCTTAGAGGGAGAGGGTCCATGTGATTTTCTATAAAGATAAACACGTCATCTGCAAATAAAGAACTGCACATTAGTTTTGACAGTTTATACTACATCAGACAGTATTATATTTTGCTTCAACTGTCAATAAAACTGAAAACAGTTTTATTTCTTCCTTTTCAATATATACACATTTTATTTCCTCATTATTGTCTTATTATGTTGAGCTAGGACTTTCAGTATGATGTAGGATAGGAGAAGATGAGAGGGGCCATCTTTGCCCTGTTAATGCCCCCAGGAAGAAAGAGTCCAATTTCATAATGTTAAGTAGGATAGCTATAGAGTTTTATGAGTGTTCTTTATAAAGCTGAAGGATTCTATCCCTCCCTTCCTAAAAAATTTTTTTTATTTTTTATGTTTATTTATTTTTGAGAGGGAGAGAAACAGAGAGACAGAGCACAAGGTAGAGAGAGAAGGAGACACAGACCGCAGGCTCTGAACAGTCAGCACAGAGCCTGACATGGGGCTCACACCCACAAACTACAAGATCATGACCTGAGCCAAAGCTGGATGCTTAATCAATTGAGCCACCCAGGCGCCTTCCCTCCCCTTTTTTAAAACATGAATGGGTGTGATATTTTACCATATACTTTTCTGCATCAATTGATTTGATCATGTGATTTTGCTTTTTTGGCCTCTTGATAAGGTGCAATAAATGAAATGATTTTTTAATATTGAACCAGACTTGCTTGCATATTTGGAATAAACACCACTTCCTGGTGCTGCATAATTCTTTTTATGTGTTTTAGATTACATTAGCTACAATTATGAAGATTTTGCATCTTTGTTTCTGAGAGACAATGGTCTGTACTTTGCTTTTTTTGTAACATTTTAACAAGTTTTGGTGTTGGGATAATACTGGCTCCCTGGAATAAGTTCAGAAGTATTACCTTTGCTTCTATTTTCTGTAAGAGATTATGGATAATTTATGTCACTTATGCTTTAAATGTTTTATAGGATTTACCAGTGAAACAAGGAATCTGGTGTTTGATTTTTGGGAAAGTGATAATTGATTCATTTTCTTTATTAGATATAGGGATATTCAGATTGTCTATTTCTCCTTGTGTAAATTTTGGTAGTTTATATCTTTTAAGGAATTAGTCCATTTCATCTGAGTCATCAAGTTTGTGGGCAGAGTTGTTCACAGTATTCGTTTATTATCCTCTTAATGTTTTTTTATCCCTCTTAATATTTTTTAATGATATCAGTAGTGATGACTTCTGTTTCCTTTCTGCTATTGGTAATTTGTACCCCCTATCAATCTAAGACAGTAAGGTAGGACAAGAAAAGGAAATAAAAGACATAGAAATTAGGAAGAAAGAAATAAAGTTTCTATTTGAAGATTACATGACTATCTGCATAGAAAATCCCTAGGAATCTACAAAAAATCTCTTAGAACTAATAAGTGAGTTAAGGAAGGTCATAGGATATGGATCATATGCAAAAACCAATAGCATTTCTACATACTAGTTATGAAAACATAATCACTTAAGTTGAAAATACGTATCATTTACATTTGCTCTAGAGATAAGAAAAGAAACATTTGGGCAAATTTAACAAAACCTGTGTAGGGCCTTCCTGCTGAAAACTGTATCAGATAGTGTATTTTGTTTCAATTATAAAACATATTTTTAAAAATTCAGGAAAAATTTTAAAAGCCTATTGCACTTACCTATATTTTTGCTACCTGATTTTTCTTTCCTCATCATCTTCCAAGGTTCCTTTTTTCCCCCTTTCTGTATATAGAACTCCTTTTACCATTCCTTTGTTTTGATGCTTATGACAAATTCTCCTATTTCCCCTTATTTGAGAATATCTTGATTTCTTCTTCATTCCCATAGAATATTTTGCTGTCTATAGGATTCTGAGATAACTTCTTTTCTTTTAGCATATGAATAATATTGTACCACTTCCTTTTGGTCTTCATGGTCGCTGATAAGAAATCTGCTGATATTCAATGGTCACCTGGGTGGCTCAGTCCGTTGGGTGGCTGACTTCGGCTCACGTCATGATCTCATGGTTCCTGGGTTCGAGCCCTGCGTTGGGCTCTGTGCTGACAGCTAGCTTAGAGTCGGGAGCCTGTTTTGGATTCTGTGTCTCCCTCTCTCTCTCTGACCCTCCCCATCTCACACTGTCTCTCTCTCTCTCAGAAATAAATATTAAAAAGTTAAAAAAAAAAAAGAAATCTGCTGATATTCAAATTGTTTTTCCCTAAAAGTAGGGTCTTTTCCTCTGGCTGTCAAGACTTTTTCTTTGTCTCTAGTTTTTAGAAATTTAATTATATATTTTATAGGATTTGGCACTTTGAGTTTATCCTGTTTGGTACTTTCTCACCTTCCTGAATCTGTACATTTGTATCTGCCACCAAATTTGCAGAAGTTTTCAGCAATTATTCCTTTTAAGTATTTTTTTCAGTTCACTCTCTTTCCTCCACCCCCATTTCTGGATCTCCAGTGACACAAATATTAGGTCTATTATAGTGCCACAGGTGCCTGAGGCTCTATTCATTTTGATTTTCAGTCTATTTATCCTCTGGTGTTCTGATTGAGTAATTTCTGTTGTTCTCATTTCTAGTTCATCGATTCTTTCCTCTAGACTCTCTGGAGCACACTTGCTGTTGACTACTTCCACGTACTTTTCATCTCAGTTGTTTTATTTCTGAGTTTAAAATTTTTTATTTGATTCTTCTTTATATCTCCTCTTTCTTTATTCCCCCCCCCAGCTTTACTGAAATATAATTGATTTGTAGCTATCTTCTCTTTTATATTGAGATTTTTCTATATACTTGCTGAAGCTTTCCTTTTTTTCATTTGTTTCACATATTTGTTATTGCTCATTGAAGCATTTTATCATGCCTACTATAAAACCTTTGTTAGATCATTCTAATACCTGTGTCATTTTGGTGTTGGCATCTATTAATTGCCTTTTTAATTCAGTTTGAGATCTTCCTGGCTCTTGGGATTATGATTGTTTTTTTACTGAAACCTGGACTATTGAGGTATAATATTGTGAGTATCTGGACCTTAAATAAGTCTCCTGTCTCAGCTGGGAATGTCTGATACTACTCTAGTGGGAGAAAATGGGGTACTACTTTATTACTGCCAGTTGGAGGTAGAAGTACATCCTTATTGCTGAGTGNCTCCCCATCTCACACTGTCTCTCTCTCTCTCAGAAATAAATATTAAAAAGTTAAAAAAAAAAAAGAAATCTGCTGATATTCAAATTGTTTTTCCCTAAAAGTAGGGTCTTTTCCTCTGGCTGTCAAGACTTTTTCTTTGTCTCTAGTTTTTAGAAATTTAATTATATATTTTATAGGATTTGGCACTTTGAGTTTATCCTGTTTGGTACTTTCTCACCTTCCTGAATCTGTACATTTGTATCTGCCACCAAATTTGCAGAAGTTTTCAGCAATTATTCCTTTTAAGTATTTTTTTCAGTTCACTCTCTTTCCTCCACCCCCATTTCTGGATCTCCAGTGACACAAATATTAGGTCTATTATAGTGCCACAGGTGCCTGAGGCTCTATTCATTTTGATTTTCAGTCTATTTATCCTCTGGTGTTCTGATTGAGTAATTTCTGTTGTTCTCATTTCTAGTTCATCGATTCTTTCCTCTAGACTCTCTGGAGCACACTTGCTGTTGACTACTTCCACGTACTTTTCATCTCAGTTGTTTTATTTCTGAGTTTAAAATTTTTTATTTGATTCTTCTTTATATCTCCTCTTTCTTTATTCCCCCCCCCAGCTTTACTGAAATATAATTGATTTGTAGCTATCTTCTCTTTTATATTGAGATTTTTCTATATACTTGCTGAAGCTTTCCTTTTTTTCATTTGTTTCACATATTTGTTATTGCTCATTGAAGCATTTTATCATGCCTACTATAAAACCTTTGTTAGATCATTCTAATACCTGTGTCATTTTGGTGTTGGCATCTATTAATTGCCTTTTTAATTCAGTTTGAGATCTTCCTGGCTCTTGGGATTATGATTGTTTTTTTACTGAAACCTGGACTATTGAGGTATAATATTGTGAGTATCTGGACCTTAAATAAGTCTCCTGTCTCAGCTGGGAATGTCTGATACTACTCTAGTGGGAGAAAATGGGGTACTACTTTATTACTGCCAGTTGGAGGTAGAAGTACATCCTTATTGCTGAGTGGCTTGGGAGTTTCCGATACCCATGTGATCTCCACGGACAGTGCGGCAGGTGCCCAGAAAAGCCCTGACTCTCAACTTGGTCTCCTCTGACACAACAGCAGAAGGAATGAGGGTGTCTTGTTATTGTTGAGAGGCAGGCTGTGGACTTCTCTCACATCACACTGGTGGGGATGCTGGGAGCCTTGTTATAGTCCTGCAGAGGCAGAAGTCGAGGCTTCCCACGTGGCTTTTATTGGTATGAGTGGGGATGGAGCCACAGTTTATTCCGTGGTGTTTAGCGAGAGTAGGTTGTTATTCTTTAAAAGATTTCTCAGTAGGTAAGCTGCCCTTTCCCTGGTCCTTGGACTGGAGAGAACAACCTTTTATTAGGGCTTTTCGATCTGCATTTCTGGGTTACCAGAAAACCCCAGGGAACTCACCACCATGTGGTTCCTAAGATCCTGAGGTCCCTAGCCAATATGCCTTCTTCTCTCCACCTTTCAGAATGTCCTTGTGTGTATTTTGCATACATATCTAGGGTTTCTGTTTGTACTCACTGACAGTAATAGGGAAAAGATGTCTACTCCGTCTTCCTGGAAGAAGTCTCCACTCAATTTTGACTCTGTGAAAAACACTGGTGCTTGGGGATTGTAGAGATGAAATAAACTATGGTTTACATGCACAAAGGATTTGCCTTCTTGTTGGGATACCACCTTATAAACACCCAAGTGTTACCCATGGCAAGTTACAGTCACTGCCATAACTGAAGTCTGGAAGATGTGAGATCAAAAGTAATATTTCATAAAATTGAAAGCCTTTAAGCTAAGACAGAGTAATCCCAGGTAGGGCTGTCCCTAAATTGTGTGAGACCCTAGCAAAATACATTTTGTGAGACCTCTGGCTATACAAACTATTTGATATCAAATGTATTATAAAATTCATTAGTACAGGTAATGTATAGTGACTTATAAATAAAGATTTAGAAAAATGAATACATAAGAGGTACTTAGATATTTATGTGTCCGGTCAATTGCACATAAATATTCTTCATAGTGTCTAATTCCCTTATTTTCCCATTCAGGTCCAGGAAACATCTTGTTCCTTATAATCAAATCTTCCATTCCTCAGTCATTTCCTGTCTTCCCACTTCAAGAAAAAATGAACAATACTTTGTTGCTGTTCATGGTAAATTTTTCCATTTGTAATTTTATTGTGCAAATACAGAACACATCTTCTATCTCTTTCTTCTCTTGAATTATTTATATACCCCTCCCCGACTCATGCTTGGTCTCTCTCTCTCAAAAATAAATGAACATTTAAAAATATTTTTAGTAAATTATGAAGAAATAATTTTAATTTATTGATTAAAAAATTAAAGCATTTATGGTAAGAATATGAAGGACAGTTGTATGAATCTTGTTTACCTATTTGTGTATATGTTTGACCAAAGAGACATGGTCCTATGACCATGTTTGCATGCTGTGTTCTTAAACAAATTATTCTCTTTTTCTTCATAGTCTTAAGGTTAACAAACAAACAAAACTCCTGTCATTTTAATATAAGCAAATAGAAAAGCCCTTGTTATAAACTAACCAAAGAAGTGGGATTAGAACCAGCCATCCCCCTATTTCAGTAAAACCTAATATAAACATTTATATTTTTCTGCAAAATATAGTCTAAGTTTGGATTATACATAGGATGTCTTTTAAAAATGTAAATTGTGATTTTTAAATAGTGTATAACAATAGGAGATATACATTTAACAAATTCTAAGGAACAATATTTAGTTTAATAATTTAATGTTTCTCTGTGATAATGATTTCAGTTGCTACAGAATGCAACATTGAGAATTTGCAGCCAAGACACCGTGTAAATTTCACAAAAAGTTTAATTTCCACATTAAAACTAAATCATAAAGTTTTATTTAAATATGATCTAAATATTACAATTAGAATATGTTAAAAGTTATTAAAAACTAGAATCTTTTATGAATTGGCTTTAATGAAAGCCAGATAGTAACCTAAAAATATGCATCCTTATAATGGTTTCTACAACTTTCTGGGCAAAGTTTAATGTAAAATATTTGACACGTTTTTTTGTTTGTTTTTAAATTTATGTATTTATTTTTAAATAGTTTATTGTCAAGTTGGTTTCCATATAACACCCAGTGCTCATCCCCACAAGTGCCCTCCCCCATGCCCATCACCCCCCTTCCCCTCCCCCTACCCCCATCAGCCCTGGGTTGCCTCCCTCTCTCTCCCCACTATTTTTCCCCTTCTTTTCCCCCATGTTCCTCCATTATGTTCCTCCTAATCCTCCTATATGTGCAAACATATGGTATCTTTGACACATGTTTTAAACTAATATTTTAATAATTTAATTGAATATTATCTTAATTTAGATCATATTTTTAACACTCTTAAGTGACTTTTAGATGTTTTCATTTTTACAACATTGGATTAATGTATTTTTGTATTTAACCAAAGGACTCTGAGGCTTCATTTTTCTTGCTATATTGCCTAAAATTAAAATTGAAGATGTTAGTAATACATATTTAAAGTGAGGTTTCCATTTTGATTAATGAACCAAAAGAAGACTTTAAAAAATCCTCAGGAGTTCATTGCAAAGCATATGCAATTCCAAGATAATAATTTTGTCTTTGATGCCTCTGGAAGAATAGTAAAGACCTCATAAATTAATCCAGGTCAAACTAATACAAACTGGGAAAATGTTACCATGATACACTAAGCTGGCAAGAATTATGTACATAATGGGGGGGGGAAGAGATAGAAAAGGGAGCAAGGTAAGTTAAGAAATTTCATAAGCAGACAAAATAGCAGAGTTAAAAATTGTATTGACTTCTGCTTCCAGAAGAAAAAGTAGACATAATTTTCCTTATTCCTTATACTAAGTACAAATCCTGAATATTATATATGTAAAACAAACAAGAATGCTGGAAAGTGAAAAGAAGAAGGCAGACCATAAGGACCTTGGGACCTGAGAAACAACATGATGGTGAGTTACCTGGTTTTCTTTGACTTTATATATCATGGATGTGGAGCTGAAGAAGACAGAAAACCAGAGATGTCAAAGACAGACAAAAATGCACAGGCAGATAAAAACCCAGTAAGAGCTGCTCTTCCTAGCCAAAGGACTAAGAAAGGAGCAACCTAGCAAAACAGATACCTTCAAGCAATAATTAATCTATTCCTGTCAAACACCAAAGAAAAAACTGTTGCTCTGCCCCAATCCACAAGAGCAAAAACTGAGTGGAAAGCCTTAACTTCCATCCTTGCAAAGCTATAAAGAGATGCCCCCACTCCTCTACTAGAAAAGTATCAGAGAGGTAGAGTAGTCAGTCATTTGGTAACCAGGACCCTACCCACTGTAGTACCAGTGGAGATCACATGGGGAGCCTTTCTGCCCCACCTTCTCATAATGTAAAACCCAAAATGTCCAGGTTGCAGTAAAAAGAACTGCAACATACAGAGAACAAGGAATATCTCAAATTCAATTTTAAAAAAAGGTGATCAATAGAGGCTGCAAGAGTTTTATCAACTACAAAGTTAGAGGGAACAGAGTCTGCACAAAACTATCCTTACTTCTGACACCGACTATAAGTATAGGAGGTTATTAAAACTACCTGCAGATTTGGTAATTCACTGAAAGGATTCACAGAACTCACTGAAGGTTGTTATACTCTTGGTTATGATTTATTATAGAGAAAGAATACAGATTAAAATCAGCCAGTAGAAAAAAACACATAGAGGCAGAGTCCAGGAAAATTACCAAATGCAGAACTTCCAATGTCCTCTCCCCATAGAGTCAGGGTAACAGCACTCTCTGGCATTGATGTGTGACAATATGCACAGAGTATCATCAACCAGGAGAGCTCATCTGAGTCTTTGCTATATAAAATTTTTATTGGTGCTCAATCACATACTGCCTATATGGATGAATCATTAATCTCTAGCCCTTTCGATGATGGAACAAATACTATGTGGCCCAAAGTCCGTATCACAAATCACAACATTAGACTTGCCAGTGGACAAAGCATTCAAGCAAAGACATTCCTATCAGACATGGAATTCTAAGGACTTAGAGTTCACTTTCCAGTAGCCAAAAGAAAAGCCAACCCTCTTTTGGGGTAAGGTTAAGTCTTCACTACCTGGATGCCACCAGAGATGGGAGAGATATTATAATTATCTGACAAAGATTTTAAAGTAGCCATGAAAAAGATACTTAAATGGGCATGTATGGACATGCTTAAAATAAATGAAAAAAAAAAAAAAAGGAAAACATCAGCATAGAAACAGAAGATATTACAAAAAATCAAGTAGAAAATTTTAAACTGAAAATTATTTAAAAACTGCAATAAAAAGCAAATAGATGAGTTCAACAGTGGAATGTAGGAGACAAAAAAAAAAATCCATGAACTCAAAATTAGAACAATAGAAATTACCCAGTATGAGTAATAGAGAAAGAATTGGTTGTAAAAGGAATGAACAGAGTTTCGGAGACTTGTGCGATTATAACAAAAGAACTAATCTTCATATCATCAGAGTTCCAGAAAGGAGAGGAGCAAGAGGAAAGGTTGAAAAGGTTCTTGGAGAAACAATGGCTTTCACTTCTCAAATTTGGCAGGAGACATAAACCTACAGATTCAAGCAGCTCAGGAAATCCAAACAGAATAAACTCAAAGAAATCCATGCCAAAACACAGCATAGCCAAATTTATGAAACAATTCAAAGGAAAAAACTTGAAAGTAGTGAGAGCGTAATGATACCTCACCTATAGTGGGAAAACAATTCAAATTACAGCAGATTTCTTATCATAAGCCATGAAGAATGAAATAGCACAACATTTTTCACATGTTGAAAGAAAAGAACTGTGAGCTCCTAACCCTATATTAGCAAAAATATCCTTCACGAATGAAGGGAAGCTAAGATTTCTCAAAAGAAGGAGAACTAAAGACTTTTGTAAGCAGACCTATCCTAAAAGAATACTGAAGGATGCCCTCTAAACAAAAATAAAACATTAAAAGGAAGAACCTTGGAACATCAAGAAGAATAAACATAGTAAGTAAAAGATAAGGATAAATACAACAGACTTTCCTTCTGCTCTTGAGATTTCTAAATTTTGTTTGATTGAAGCAAAAATTATGACACTGATATGATCTATATAAAGGACATATTTTACCAATTATAAATAGGGGAGGATAAAGGGACATAACTAGTTATAAGGCATCTGTAATTTATTTTAACTAGTTAAAATGACACAAGTGGACTGTGATAAGATATATATAGAGATAGAAAGTTATATAGAGATAAGGCATAATACAGCAACCACAAAAAAAGCTATATAAAGAGATAAATTCAAAAACACTATAGAAGTATCAAAATGGAATTCTAAAAATGTTAACAAATATGACATAAGACAGATACTACAACATAATAGAAACTCAAGAAACACTCCCACATCAATATGCCCAGCTGATTTTTGACACAGGTGCAAAAACAACTCAATGGAAGAAAGATAGCCTTTTTAACACATGGTGCTAGAACAACTGGACTATCCACAGGCAGAAAAAAGTTCTTTGAACTCACATCTCACACTACATACAAAAATTAACTCAAATTTAGCATGGACTAAACTGTAAACATATAATCATAAAACTTATATATTTTTAAATGTTTTTTATTTATTTTTTGAGAGAGACAGTTCAAGCAGGGGAGGGACAGAGAGAGAGGGAGAGACAATCCGAAGGCAGGCTCCAGGCTCTGAATTAGCCATCAGCACAGAGCCCTACGTGGGGCTTGAACCCAAGAACCGTAAGATCATGACCTGAGCCGAAGTCAGACGCTCAACAGACTGAGCCACCCAGGCACCCCATAAAACTTATATTTTAAAAAGAAGCAGAAAATCTTCAAGATCTAGGGCTAGGTAAAGAGCTTTTAAGACACCAGAAGTATGATCCATAAAAGAAAAAAATGAATCAATTGGATTTCATCAAAATGACTTTTACTTTTCTAATGAAATTATTAAGAGGATGAAAAGACACGTCAGTGTGAGAAAAAACATTTACAAACATATCTGACAAAGGACTGGTGTCTAGAATATATAAAAACTCAATATTCAATGGTAGAAAAACAATCCAGTTAGACAATAGACAAAAGACATGAAGAGACATTTCACTGAAAAGGATATACATACAGCAAATAAGCACATGAGAAGATATTTAACATCTTTAATCATTAGGGAAAACCTAAATAAAACCAAAATCAAAATAAATTAATAAATAAAACCGCAGAGTCTCTGCATATCTGTCAGAACCGCTAAATTAAAAATAGTGACAATACCAAATGCTGGTAAGGATACAGTTTGGTAGTCTCTTAAAAGCTAAACCTGTAAATACCTTTTTTTTTTAATATATTTTTTTAATTTATTTCTAGGAGAGAGAAAGAGAGAGCGTGAGCAGGGGAGGGTCAGAGAGAGAGGGAGTCACAGACTCTGAAACAGGCTCCAGGCTCTGAGCTGGCAGTCAGCACAGAGCCCGACGCGGGGCTCGAACCCACGAACCGCGAGATCATGACCTAAGCGGAGGTCGGACGCTTAACCGACTAAGCCACCCAGGCGCCCCTAAACCTGTAAATACCTTATGATCCTGCCATTGCACTCCTAGAGAAATGAAAATTTATGTTCACAAAAAGCCTGTACATGATTGTTTATAGCAGCTCTATTTGTAATGGCTCCACATTGCAAACAACTTGGATGTTTTTCAACAGGTGAATGGGTAAACAGACTGTGGCACTGCATGCAATGGGATACTAGTCAGCAATAGATAGAGTCAGATAGTTGGTAAACACGACCTGGATGAATCTCCATAAAATTATACTGAGTGAAATTATACATAGCCAATTCCAAAAGGCTATGTAGTCTGTGATTCCATTTATATAGCATTCATGAAATAACACAATTTTAAGAATGAAGAACAGGTAAGTAGTTGCCATGGGTTAAGAAGATGGTGGGATAGGAGGAAAGTGGGTGTAACTATAAAATAGCAAACTGCAGGATTCTTGCATTAAGAGAAATGTTATTTATCTTAACTGTTTCATATCAAAATCTTGATTGTGATTTGTACTATAGTTTCTTGAAATATTACCACTGGGGAACGGTAAGTAAAAGTTACCGGGGATATCCCTCTATTAGTTACACAGGATCTCTCCCTATTATTCTTACAACTGCATGTCAGTCTATAATATTCTCAAAATAAAAAGGTTAATTTAGGGGCATGTGGCTGGCTCAGTTGATAGAACATATAACTCTTAATCTCAGGGTCATGAGTTTGAGCCCCACATTGGGCATAAGACTGCTTAATAAAAAAATTTTTTAAGGCTAATTTAAAAAACCTGAATTGACTAATGAAACACATAATATCTAAATGACTAATATTGGATATTAGTGAAAGGCAGAATGGGTTTACTTGGTAAAATTTGTATTTATGAAATCTTCACTTAAAACTAACCAAAAGGTAATCTTTAGTGAGCCAAATTGCCATGAAACAAAACTCTTACAAAGAGATTTAGAGATTACACTTTAATTTACTCAAAATAGATTGGCAAAACCATCCCAACCAAAATCTTCCTACAGTGAATATCTTCATCAAGGAAAGGTTGAGCAGCCAAAGGTATTCTCTTCTATGAACTTAGAAGTATCAAGCCACACCCTCAAATTTGAAACAAAATGATTGGGGGGTGCCTGAGTGAGAGTTAAGCATCCAACTCTTGATTTTGGCTCAGGTCATGATCTCACAGTGCCAACAGTGCACATCTCTGCTTGAGATTCTCTCTCTCCCCCTTTCTTCCTGTCTTTCCCCCAATCTCTCTCTCTCTCTCTCTCTGTCTCTCTCCCTCTCTCTCTCTCTCTCTCTGTCAAAATAAGTAACTAAACAGTTTAAAAAATACATAAGACAAAATGATTGAATCAACCTGAAAATTATAAAAGTATTTATACAACATCACTCAGTAACCAGTTATTTCAAGTAGCTCTAGAATGTAGTACTTTGCTCATACTTAGTAAAATAATGCATTCTAATAATGAAAATAAATATTTGAACTGCATTGAATATTTTAAGTAACATTTAAAAATAACACTAAAAATATTGATACTGTTGATTCTTTTTTATTGTTGGATAAAAGACAAATCACTAGGAATTATTCTTTATATAATATAATAAGAGGAATTATATTAATGTTATCATATGAAAACATGTGGCATAGGAGAAAAGGAAGTATGATGACAGGTATAAAGCTGTTGAAGTACTGAAATACTGGTACTTAATTAGAAAAGTCCATATAAGCCCAAGCTTTTTAGAAAATACTGCATATCATTATTAGCTGTGCTATGGACTGAAATTTGTGGGTGACCCCCCCACCAAAATTCAAATGTTAAAGCCTAAATCTCCAATGTGTTGAAATTTGGAGATGAGGCTTTTGGGAAGTTAATTAAGTCATGAGGATAGAGCCCTCACGAATGGCAATAGTACACTTATAAGAGATTCAAGAAAGATGATCTTACTCTTTCTGTCTCAGCCCTGTGAGGACACAGCATGAAGGTGGCTATCTACAAGTCAGGAAGTAAGGTCTCACCACACATCCCTACTGCCAGTGCTTTGATTTTCAATTTCCCAGGCTCCAAAACTGTGAGAAATAAATGTGTGTTGGTCAGGTCCCCCATCTATGGTATTTTTGTTATAGCAGCCTGAACTAACTAAGCCAACCTGTAACCACTAAAACAGTCTGGGAGCAGTACTACCGCTAGAGCTCAGGCACCCATAACGCCTTAATTTTGATCTCTGACACTATTTTCTCTCCAGGAGAGGAACAAGGACTTCCTGGAGAAATGACTGATACCCTGTCTGAAAAAGAAATGGTACAAGGTGAGACTGGAATAACTTCTTATTCTAGAAAGCAAAGAACCTTTCAAATATTAATGTTAAAAAATTATGCCTCTGAAAC
The DNA here is from genome assembly GCF_008692635.1 of Crocuta crocuta. Taxonomy (NCBI): domain Eukaryota; kingdom Metazoa; phylum Chordata; class Mammalia; order Carnivora; family Hyaenidae; genus Crocuta; species Crocuta crocuta. The sequence continues at coordinate 4,200,435 of NW_027551567.1, forward strand.
AAGCTCCCACTGGCCAAAGTTATAACAATTTGGGTATCATACTGGGGAGAGTAAAATACAGTGAATCTATTTTGAAATTCATGACACCATATGATGCCCAAAAGTGAAAAAACAGTACAAACTGCCTAAAGTGTGTTTTTTTCAAAATGTTTAATTTACACCTAAACAGGTTCTTTAGATTTGACTTCCAACAGTGCAAATAGAAATGAGATGAATGATGCTACAAGTAAAGCAACCATACAAAACCAAAAATTAAGACATTCTACAAGACTAATGGTATGAACCTTTGACAGAGAGAGTGGCAGCATAATAAATAGTATTAGATTTTGAAAGCCACCTAAGACACATAAAAACCAGATACAAAATGTAACCTTAGATTGAATCTGATTTTGACAAATCAGTTTCAAGGGAATTTACGGAAGGGCAAATGGGAAAATATGAATGTAGAAGAAATGGGTATCAGATGTTTTTAAGAGCTCATTGTTAATTTTACTAAATGTGATGGTATTATCTTGGCTATGTAAGATGACAATCTTATTTTTTAGAGAAGCACACAGAAATATGCTGGGGTAGAAGTTTAAATTGTTGGTAATTTGTCTTTAAAAAAAAAAAACTTGCAGCTTAGAAAGTATGAATTGCATGTGTCTATCAGTTAAATTTAATCTGCACTACAGTGGTGTTCAGTTGCCCAGTTAATTGGGAATATGCTCTCCAGAGGTGGTCAACTATGAAAATAAAATGGCTATACATTAGAAGTAGCTGAGGCAAATTTTTATTTATATTTTTAAATCTCCAATCAGCAATATAGCTTTTGTCAATTAGTATCATAGATGTTAGAAATAATTTTTTGTTGATGAAATTAGTGGTGTTAGGGATATGTTGGTTTGGCTAAAATTATTGTAGAGGCACTCTCTGTCTTCATATGGCCATGATATGAATAGTAATTTCAATAATCTAAAGTCTTAGAAATGGTACATTATACTCGTTCCCAAAATGATACGGGGCTAGAAAGAAGGAAATTTCTCTACTTTCCATGCTCCATGAATTTACTTTTGAAGGTCATGTTTTTCTGAAATTCATAGATTTGACAAATTTTGATATTATGTTGATAGAGAATTATCTTTATAATCATGTTTAACTTCTTAACGGTAGATATAGTTCATCATATCTCTTGAAAATTTCAGTGCTTTAAAATCTGTTTGTCCTCTGTTAGGCTAAAGTTTATTTCAAATAATAAAGGTTTTCATCATATGAAGCATAATATCTTACAGGAACTAAATAGCGGAGTGGTTAGTTAATTATTTTGTAATTTCTTTTCTTCAGATTTGTGTTTCCTCGGTATTTTAAACCTTAGCTGCTTTAAATTCATATGCTTAGAAATTACTTTGTGAAATGTAATATTTTTTCAAAGAAAAGTCTTTCATTTTTTCCTCCTCACTATTTAAAAACCAATATGAACTTACACGAAATAACTGTTCTACTTGACTGCTTTCTCTATATAGATTTTCTAAGAAATGAAAAAATAGCTTTATAACACCTAATAGTTATTAATGATAATATAATCATAACAGAATTATCTTGACAATTGTTTTCTTCCATGCCCACATGGAAAGATGATGCATTTAAGCGTATAATTGTTCCCTCCTATATCCCTTTAGGTATAAATTGGAACCATTTATATCTAAGGATTTATAAATTAATGGGCATGCTAAATTGATAGGATTCAATCCAGGAAACTAGTTCCTATCTTACCTTTAATAGACTTTGTATGTGCAGGGGTTTTAAACCTTTTGAAGCTTGATTAAAACATTAAAAAAATAAAAAAAAACTGCTGGCACTCTCCAAAAAAACATGCGCATACACTCAAAACTTTGGATCCAAAATTAAAGGACTCAGACATTATCTGAAACTCATTCACGTAACTGAATAACTGAGGGTAATATTCCATGGAGTAGAGGAGTATAGAAAAGCAAGTCTGATACAACTGTTCCTTCATACCCAGTACTATGTGAATGCCAGTGATAATCCTCTAAGAGCGTAAACAAATTTCCTTTTCTTTTTCCTGTTTATGGATTTAATAGAGATTAATAGGGACTAACAGTTATAAAGACCTTATAAGATCAATTACTCCCACCTCTTTATTTTATCAGTGAAGAAAATTAGACCTATAACATAAGTAATTTTCCCAGGATGGTACCATTAGTTAATAGCAAAGCATAGCTTATGAACTCTGGTCTGTGAATCTTGGATCTTCAAAGTTCACAGACCAGAGTTTATAGGCCATGCTTTCTCCCCAGGAAAAGGATGACCATATTCTCAGGGCCTGGTCCCATGATGCCTTCTCTCTAACATTAGTGTGTATATATCTAGAATCACAACATTGTAAGTGTTAGGAATATTTTAAGTATGTATCTATGATTTTAAGTATTTCTTGGAAATGTCCAACTGGAAGATTGCATATTTGGGGGCTAAGATTAGTAGTATCAAGATTTATCTTGCCACTGTAGAAATTAGCACCAGAATTAAATGGCTGGACCCTCTGGCAATGGAGTAAGGGTGTCTGCTTGCTTAGCAAATCTAGTTCTGAGAGGCTGCACCATTGATATTTATAACCTTAATGAATTTACTATGACTCAGGCATGAAGCTTCAAACTTGCAGGCTTGTTAACTGAATCTGTCAACATTCCTAAGGTAATACTGTTTCTCAGGGGCTGCCACAAGATTAACCAGGTTTTCCAAGACCGAAGCAAAGAACCAAAAAGCCAGTTTGTTAAACTGATTTGCCCAGAGGGCAAATCTACAAGGAAGTCAAATCCTGATCAGAAAGTTGTTTCTGAACTTTGAGTCCAAATAAGGGAAGTTAGATGAACTCAAGGCATCAGGCTAAGTGGTTCAAATTACCTGTCTCATAGTAGGAATTGAGTTGCCTATGAAAAACAGAATACGTAATTTTATTCTCTCTCTTGGGGGTTTATAATTTAAGTCTTAGGACTTTATTCCTTACTTTAGGTAAATTCCAAGTAAATTGGGGTCCTTCTCTTTGACCCTATACTTAAAATTCAGCACAAAGGTAGATGTATAATCTGCCAACAGCAAATTCTCCCTGTGTATAATCTCATCTGTGGAGGTAAGGAATCTCCCAAACCCAGCTTCTGGAGTGTTCATTCCACAACTTTATCCTTACCTCCACTCAACCCACCAGTGAGGGGCAGAAAACCAGAACTGACTAATTGGAAGTAAGAATCAATTTGATTTCTAAGTGCCAAGAAGGTTGGGACTTTTAAAATTAATTTACTATTTTTCTTTATGAAAATGTCTTCACGCCTATACTATTTTTACCTATACTTTAGTATGTCTACTTTACCATAAATGTATAGGATTATAGAGATTTTGGACTATATAACAGGTCATTGAGTCAATTAGTTCACCTAACAGATGATGAGAAAAAGATCTAATAAATTTCAGTGACTTGTCCAAAGACACACAACTAGTCAGGAGTGAAGCTGGACTGAAACCTGTCATCACTTCTGCCCTTAGACTCAGGTAAACACTTCAGGGGATCCCCTCTCTTTAGAGTTCTTTCTTCAGAATGATCTGAATCTTCTCTAGTTTCCCCACAAAGGAAACTTTATTTGCAGCAAGTAAGATCATGGGGAATAATTTCCAGAGCCATAACTTCCTGAGTGGGGGGTGAGTGGGCTTCTTTTATTTAGAGTGAAGATGAATATTCAGAAAGGGGAATTTTATCATCACATGTAGAGGTAGGCATGAAGTTGTGCACGCCTACATAGGAAACAAGGATATACATGCATCATGCTATGTTAATGAGGGTTGTCATTCTCCTTGGGTGGAGCCTTTAACATTATAATGAGCAAAAGGTAACTATCGGACATTCCATAGTCTATCTGTCCCTGTCTGAATTGGTGATCCAACTCAAACTGGTCTAGGATACTGGAGCTCTTCCTGTTGTTTACCTCTGAAAGCAAAGGTTAACATTCCTGTGAGAAGAGGAGTCAATGGGGGTCTTGCTGGTGACAGTTTTAACCTCATGGAACCCTGTTTCAATCCTGCAAAAACAACTCAAAAATGTGCATTAGGTCAGTCTTTATTTTGAAACAGCACTGGGAGTTTTACCATTGATTTACTGTCTCTCACATGGTTAGGCTATTTCCTGGACTGGTAGAGACTGTTAGTTTTTACATTCCCTTTGTTCCCTTAAAATCCTTAACTGCTGAAGAGTTTGCATTTCTCGGTAATTCTGACATCTCCTAGGAGGTTCTGCAAGAAGAATGCAAGTACAGCTGTTAGGGCATAGATCATGAAGCAGGGTGGATAGCTGAAGACCTAAAATGATATCTCTTGTGTCAGGAAGCTATGTCTCTTTCTTTTTCTGGGGACCCCTAACTCTGCATACAATCCTAATTAGTTTCTAGCAATTCAAATGTGTTTTCTGTAGTAGCTAAGCTGAATGCCACTATTTCTGAAAAAGCTATGGAGGAGATTACCTTTGCTTTTAGGATGATTTAATTTACCGATTGATGAATTAAATCTCTATTTAGTTATTATGCTTTTGAGTTCAACTTGAAAATCTTTTATTGTATTCAGAAGTCTAGCAGTTTTCTAAAATTGCTTTAAGGAGCTTTTAATTACTACTTGGTCCTTTTTACAAATGTATTCAGTCTAACATGTATAAACAAATCATACCACATCTACACACTTAAAACATATTTGATCCTCTCAAGTACTATAACTGTCTGACAATAAACCCAATCGTCCTGAATATGAATTACAACTGGCAACTTTCCTTTTGTACCACTGTCATTAAGTAATGAGGTCAGAAATTATCTTCTTCTGACCTATATATTGTTGTGATAAATTAATGCTCTCCTTTTTCTTTTTCTTTTTCTTTTTCTTTTTCTTTTCCTTTTCTTTTCTTTTCTTTTCTTTCTTTTTTTTTTTTTTGACCAGAATTGATAGCAGAGATAAGCTAATTTATAACACACCCCTTCCTTGATAAGGCCATTTATGAATGCCAAATACCCTTTCCTTTTATTGGACAAATTCTTTTTTGATGGATTTTAACTGGTGTGTAAACTGTGTCTAGGATCTAACTTCTTCACTTGGTAACTTCACTCCCTTACAGATCCCTGTATTTACTACTCATTAAGTTGTCAATGATCTGCTGTCACTTGTCTCAGTCCTCCTGGACATAGGTCACCTTGGTTGTGGGTTAAAAGGAGATGAAACAGAACCAACATTAGTTTGCTCCTTGGTGAGTCCGAAACTGCACCAGGTTGAGTTGCCACAAGAAGAAAACTTCTATTGCAGCAAATTAGATCACAGGGAATGGCTTCTAAAGCTATGACTCCTCAGGAGAGGGAGAGAGAGAAAGAGAGAATGGGTTCCCTTTGTTTAGAGTTAGGATGAATATTTAGATAAGGATGCCCTGTCATTGTATAGAGGCAAGCATAAGGTTGAGCATGTGCTTAAAGAAACATGGCCATGCATACACTGTATGTTAGGTAAGTGGGGCTCACACTCCTCCTTGGGCTGAGATTTTAATGTAATAAGGAGATAAAGGTAGCTGTTGGTTATTCTAGAGGGCACTCCATGGTCCATCTGCACAGGCGTGAGCCAGTGGGGGTTTAGCTCAAAAGGTCTGTGTGGTCTGGGCCAGTGGGAGGTCTTGTCAGGGCAGTGGCCATCATCTGGGGGTGGTTTTGGGTTTCCACAGGTTTCGTTTGCCTGAGTTAAGAGGTAAGTCTGAAAGGAGAGCTTAAGGAAAGAAGGAAGACAAAGGTTAATATAAGCAGGTGGCCAGCAAATATTAGGTCTTGGGTTCTAGCTGGTGACAGAGACAGCTGTCCATCTACTAGTCACTTAGGCTAAATTCAATTATAATTTTTATGTTTTTCCAAATATTGGTAAGCATCCTATCGCTATTCATGGCAACAACATTTTTCTCTATTTTACTTCCTACAATATGTATGCAGACTCAAATATTAAGTAGGAGAGGTAACTACCACCCGCCCCCACCCCCAATTCAGGCCATCTTGCTGTTCCTGCTGTTCTAATTTTTCACTAGTGAGCACCATGATCTGTTTTGAAATAGCCCCCAGGGTTCCTTCTGTCTACTTTTGTACAACATATGCATTTAGATGGACATGGGGACAAGTCCATGCTGTTTTCTCATCTTCAGATTTTTCCTCCTAGAAAAGATATTTGTTTCCTGTCTTTGCTTAACAATCCATGTAACTGCCACCATGCTATGTGGGCTGCACTTTACAACTGAGTTGAGCCAATTTGGTTCTTTACAATTTTTTAGGGTTTAGGGGGGCTTTCATAGAAATAGGTGAGGGTTATAGGGCTTCTCCTTACAACTGTCCCATCCCCAGGAGACAATGAGTCAGATTCAAAGAAAATTTTGCTACATATGCAACTATTTCCTATCATTTAGGTAAAAAACAGTCATATAAACCACTGTAAACACTGTTACTTGTAGATATCCCAGCCATACATTGCAGGAAATGTTTAATGCTTACTCAAAGAAAGAAAGAAAGAAAGAAAGAAAGAAAGGAAAAACCACTTGGATTCTGTTAATTTTGTAGTCCGTATCAAGTATCAGAACTCTGAATCAGGGATGTATACAGTACCCTTTGGAACCTAGCCTCAAATGCCATTCTGAAGAATATAAGACTTCTGGGCTTATTAGATTTTTACATTCTGTTTATGGAAAAATAAAAGCAGTGTCACTAAAATGATCCTAGCCAATTCATATATTCTATTAGTGAACGTTTACTAATGAAAACCCTTGGCTAGTGTCTATTAGGTTAATAAACTATGTAGAATTTGGTGATTCAATATTTCCATACAACACCCAATGCTCATCACAAGTGCACTCCTTAGTGCCCATCACCTATTTCACTTATCCCTTCACCCACCTCCCCTCTGGTAACCCTCAGTTTGTTCTCTATAGTTAACAGTCTGTTTCTTGGGTTTCCTCTCTTTCTTCACCCTCCCTATGTTCATTTGTTTTGTTTCTTAAATTCCACATATGAGTGAAATCATATGGTATGTCTTTCTCTGACTGACCTATTTTGCTTAGCTCCATCCATGTCAGTGTAAACAGCAAGATTTCATTCTTTTTTATGCCTGAGTAATATTCGTGTGTGTGTGTGTGTGTGTGTGTGTGTGTGTGTGTATACATATATCCAATCTTCTTTATCCATGCATCACTAGATGCACATTTGACCTCTTTCCAAAATTTGGCTATTGTTGATAGCACTTCTATAAACATTAGGTTTATATTGACATTGACATATTTTAAAATAAATCTTAACTGGGTGGCTCAGTCTGTTAGGCATCTGACTTCAGCTCAGGTCATGATCTCATGGTTCATGAGTTCAAGTCCTGCATCGGGCTCTGTAATGACAGCTCAGAACCTGGAACCTGCCTCAGATTCTGGACCTCCCTCTCTCTCTCTGCCCCTCCCTTGATCACACTCTGTCTCTTAAAAATAAATAAAAGATTAAAAAAATTTAAAGTAAATGTTGAGATTTCAATAAGCCAAAATGAATAAGTAAAAAGAAGCAACATTAGTCAAGGCTCAGCAAGGCAAATCAAACATTATGAAGGATCTGAGAGAAGATCTTGAGGACACTGGGGACTTATGATTCAAGAGCTAATGTGATAGAGGAGCAGAGCTTGAGAAACCAAGTTGGGCTAGATTCTGTTGAATGTGGAGAATCAGACTGAGGAGTTTGGAGCTGACCTGGAAGGGCATCTGCTCTTCCAAGAACTTAGGTTGGGTGATCATTCATCCATTCAAACAACAGCTGTTGAGCATTGCCTGTAAATCAGAAACAATATTGGGCACAGAGGATGCAAAAAATAAGTAAGCTTTTTGTGAGAGAGAGAAGAGAAAGGAATTAACAGTAAATGTGCCCTTACTATGTGCTAGTTTATGTGTTACATGGTTGAATGTATGATCTCATTTAATTATTATAAAAATTCTGTGAGGTTTGATTTATTGTTATTGTCACTTTACAGTTATCTGAAATCAAAGGTCAGACAGGCAAAGTAACTTGCCCTAAATCCCAGGTATTCATTCAGTAGTGGTATAGGCATTTGGATTCAAGTCTGAATCCAAATATTTAATGATACATCAAATAAATGTAATGTATAATAAGGGCAACCTCCTGCCATCCCAAACAAACCAAAAGCAAAAACCCGAGGTCGTTTACTTTGTACAAATGCTTAAGATAATATTGTACTAGCAAGAATGATGTAATTCAGTTCTCTTGTGTTTCAGTTAAGAAACTGTCACTCTGAATTTAAAGACCATTTTTGTATGCATTATTTCTTTGAATTCCCACAAAAATGCTCATATATATAAAATATATAACTATGTATAATATAAATACATAAAAAATTTTAATTGATATATCCATATATCTATATAATTTTATAGATGTGGAAACTGAGATGTAGAGAAATTAAGTCATGCAGCTATCAAGCCTATCATACTATAGAGTTTGACTCATCAATTCTGATTTAAGTTCAATAATTTTTCTACTCTACCACAGCTATGCTGTTATATGCATTAAAACACTTCCAAAATTATATTTAGCTCTCTATCTTAACCAAATAAACTAAGCTATATTGAAACTATCTTAAATCATTTAATTATCTGAATTTTCAATAGCTGCTGGGAAAAATTCCCAATGTTAAAACTCATGACTGTTAAAAATAAAAAACAAAACCATAAATAACTGATGTATCTCAAACTTATGTTTACTGATATTTTTTCTCTTCCTTCCCATAGGAATGCTATTCTGAATGAAAATTCATCTCAATATAAAGTATTTATGAAAACATTTAGTGTCCAATACATAGTAGGCATTTGATAAACATTTATTTGCCAAACAACTGATCACCTTCTAAGATTTCTAAGTAAACTTAAGAAGAAGATAAGATTACCTTGAAGTTGACATCCTCTATTTAGATAACAATGGGCTCCATAATGTTTTTGAAAAAGTCTTTTCTTAGATATGTTAAAAATAACCTCTTGAAATCTGTTTAAGGCTTAGGAAATGTATTATTTACTGAAAGTGTAATGACCTTTTAGCTTGGGCTACATTGAATATTTTCAAATTCTAAATTAGTGAAATCTGATTATTTTTTTAAAAGAACACTTTTTGTGTTTCTCAGATTCCATATATGAATGAAATCACATCTGTCTTTCTCTGACTGACATATATCGCTTAGCATAATAACTTCTAGTTCCATCCATGTTGCTGCAAATGATAAGAACATACCAGATGAACATAAGGGAAGGGAAGGGAAAAAACACAGAGGGAGGCAAACCATAAGAGACCCTTACATACAGGCTGGAGGAGCCTGGGTGGGTGGATGGGTTAAATGGTGATGGGCATTAAGAAGGGCACTTTTTGGAATGAGCACTGGATGTCATATATAAGAGATGAACCATTGCATACTACTCCTGAAGCCAAGACTACACCATATGTAGTCTTGAATTTAAATCAAACAAATAAACTTGTCAAGGTCTCCAAAACAAGAAACAAACAGGCAAATAAATAAACCTGCTAGAAAAAAATTTCTTTTAAAAAATAACATTTTATTGTTCTTTACAATGCAGTGTTGCAGACTTTGAGTCTTGAGTTCTCTCTTGTCCAGCAAGAGAGCAGATGCAGAATTGAATATGAGAGAGGCTAATGTCTGGGAGGAGATAAGAGCCCTGAGTAAGGGTTCTTGCTTTGTATTTATTAGGATCAGAAGGCTTACAAATATGATGGATGTGCAGTAAGAGACAATAAAACAGTGATCATTAACTCATGTGTGAGAGAAAGGGGGTTTCAGAGGTATGGGGTGTTAGGGGTTAAGGTCAATACAAATCAAAGTCTCAGCACCGAGCAGACAGCCATTTACTGCAGGCCATGTCTGTTTATCATAACTTTTCTAGGGGCTAAGTCAGATAGAGCATGCTACTTCAGGTTCAGCAAGGCATTTTTCTTGCTAATTAGCTCTGGACATTTTCACTTTGCTGTGGTGGTTACTCGCCTCTACCTGTTCTTGAATGCTTTCATCCCATGGAAGCAGCTTTCCACTCTACCTTTGTTCTATGCTGGGGATGCTTTTGCCCTTTCTACCTTTCTTGGACGCTTTTGTCCTGTGGAAGCAGCTTTCTGCTCTAAGCCTTGTTAACCTATTGGTGCAGTCTCAAGGAATTCTTAAACTTATTCCCCACAATGCAGTTTAAATAAGTGGTTTTAGGGAGACCTGGGTGGCTCAGTCTGTTAAGCGTCTGACTCGGTTTTGGCCCAGGTCATGATCTCATGGTTCATGGGTTCAAGCCCCACATTTGTCTTCATGCTGGGGGCATGGAGCCTGCTTGGGTTTCTCTCTCTCTCCCTCTCTCCACACCTCCCCTGCTCATGTTGCCTCTGTCTTTCTAAAAATAAACAAATAAACTTAGAAAAAAATTTTAAATAAATAAGTGTTTTTTGAAAGTATGATTTACAGGGTCCCTTGAGGAGAATAAAAGTTCTGTGGTGAAGCACATCTAAGAATTCTCAGCTAAAGGATATTAAACAGATTAGGGGGACTTCACAGAATCTTTGATAATATGCTAATTTACACAATGACTCTCTGAAAGAGATTATAGTATGAAGCATTTCTTTAATACATGTTCCTGCAAGTATTCCATGTGAAGAATGTTTCAGGAATGCCATGCTTTTCCTGGGGCCCCACCGCTATTATCCCACAAGATTCCTTTTAGCTTATGTTGGTGATATTCCCTATTCCTTTGTCTTGATTCCAAAATTGTATCCATTTTAAAATATATTTATTGTAAATTGGTATTTGTTCATTATCTTAGTTGAGATGCCCCCAGAAGCTGAATCTGGGGCAAGGATGGAGTGGATGCAGTTTATTTGGGGTGTGCAGATATAAGCAAGCAGGCAAAGTGGTTTCTGATAGCCTAAGGGCAACCCTCCAATAAAAATACCAGATTTGATTTTTGGAAGTCAGACTGATATGCATAGCAGCACAAAGGAATTCAAGGAGCATACATAAGCTGAGGACCCATAGCATTTGCCGAAATCAGGGACGTTTTAAGCAACATTTGAGACAGTAGCTGCTCTGTCAGCATAGGAGTCTGAAATACTAGGATGAACAGAACAGCCCATTGATCTGAAAGAAAGAAAGAAATTTTTGTTGTTTTAGATCACTGAAATTTTATGGTATTGATATTATTGTTAATGAGCATTACCTAGTTTATACTGATTTATACACCTGAACTGCTTAATTCAAAGTCTTTTTTTCTAATGTTAATAAATCTGAAATCAGGATGATTTATCTTTTGGGGGAGCAAGGTTTAAGGACCATTATAGGAAATAATGGAAATAATGTTGCCTTAAGATAGGCCACCATTGTCTTTCTGCTTATGAAGGGAAGGGTAATTTTTTAAGCAATATAGTACTTAATTTCAGAGATGAAATATTTGTGTTTGGGGCACACAAATTTAGTCTCTTAATAATATCACCATGGTTATTTCAAATAGGTGATTAATTTGTTTCCAATAAGACTAAAATATTGAGACAATAATTTTATATTTTATTTTTCAGTTTATTTGTTCTTCAACAATTATACCATAAAAATCTGAAATTTAAACAGAATTATGTAAGATGATATCTTTGGGTATTTTACTCTCTAAATGAATCAAAATAAACAGAAAAGAACTAATTTATAGCAATCTCACTCTGCTTATTAATGAAGAAACATTTCTTTTTAATCCTGCTGGTAATGACTACTAGACTAGTAATGGTTACTAGGCTAGGTAGTTAAAAATATGGGTTTTAGGATAAGAGAGAACTGGATTCCAGTCCTGACTTCTGTGAGGCCTTGAGCAAGTTAGTTGAACTCTTAAATCATGGTTTCTTTATCTATAAAATGAGCATTAAAATAACTAAATCAGAGGTTTGTTGTGAGAATTCAGTTAGCTCAGGTATGTAAAGCACTTAGCATATCTAGTACATAGAAATCTGAGAAAACATAGGTGGTTGATTTTCATCATGGATGTAGGTTTTAATTTTGTCTCTTACAATCTTATTGCTTTATAATCCATATCCAGTTGAAACATATTTGTGCCATTTAAACTGTTTTCTTATTTACACCCAAATAGATACAGGGGCAGGGTTGAGGGGGATGCCTATTTAATAATATTCCAAAGGAAGAAGCAACTTAATTCTAGGTCACAAACACCCAAGCCAATGCACCAATAATTGTCTGTCTGGAGGAGGAAATGTCTGGCTTTCACCCATTAAAGAATTTCTGTCAATATCACTCAGGGAATGACTGACCGGTAGATTGGGATATAGAGGCTAAATTTCAACTTCTAACATATTTTGAGTTTAATACTCTTTATTTCTTTTTGAAGGATGGGAGTTTAATCAGAATATCTGAAGTTGAGGAAATCATGTACTTCATCTTATATATAATACCCTACTACATAGAAACTTTCTTAGATTTTTAAGTATCTTCCTTTAGAAACAGATGCACTGCTTAGGATCCACAGTGCTGCAAACCCTAGGAAATGTCATTGCCCTGTTATCTGGAAATGAAGTATCCAACAATGACTTAGTAATGGATGAGAAGAAAGCTGGCCCAGGGTGATGGGTGAAGTTGTAGCTTTCATCTGATGTTGAATGCTGATGATCTAAAAAGTAGTTTGGATCTGCCCATCAGACACTTCTCCTGCACAAGCTTCATTATAGACCGGACATACCTACTCTTTGCCCTACTCTCAAAGATCCTTTTGGAGACATGGGTATTATCTTGGACGTTATCTTGCCTCAAAGATGAAATAGAATAACCGGCCTGTATTTTAACTGAATCAGCCAACCCATAATATCTACTGGAGCAAAGTGTTCCTAGACATTAAGATACAGGGTTGGGAGAAGAAAGCAGAAAATGATTTAGTCAGGTCTGGTGCAGGGCATTCAGAGTGCTGTACAGCCTTAAAGGGGAGCAGAGGGATATAGGCCTTGAGAAGAGGTATGGAAAAGGCAGGGCACTGAAACAAAGTAGCTTGATATACAAGTCTAGCTAAAGCAGACTTGGGCTGTGACCTCCTGCTTGCTGGTCTAGGTGCTGTCATTACAAAGCTATGAGCAGAGTCAGAGACTAGCCATGGCTAGCTTTTTCCAGAGTAGCAGGATTAGGGCTGTGAGCACTTAATATCCCTGAGTGGTTCGAAAAGCAATGTGCTCCCTCCCAGCCTGCCTTAGGGCATATCAAACATAATTAATTTGCTTAGTGTTTTTCCAAAGGTCTCTGCTCCTCAATCCTTTATGTTTCCAGACAAATTTTTGTATTTGTTCAGTACAGATTTTTCTTAATGTATGGTATCCTAGAACTTGGAAGATGAACAACAAAACAAAAATGAAACACCCAAGACAAAAGAGTTTTCTAGTATGAATAGCATAGTGTCCTTTCATTTGCTTATCCTTTGGTGTCATAACCCCGCTTTCCATAAAGAATTCAGAAATCTGTACATAAAATGAAATGAGGAGGAAAATATAACAGTTTTATTCCAACTTACATGAGGTTTTACTTTATATTAGGGGCTAAGTGGTAGATTTTATTCTGACAGAAATTATTTATTTATTGTTAGAATAAAGGCTGTCTGCCTCCAGAAAACAAAATCCTTTCTCTCTAGTTTGCCATTTTTGCAGATCTCAGAAAACAGTCCCAATTATTTCTTATCCCTTTTCTTCTGAACTGCCCATTTTCTCTGGATGCTCTTCTAAGTTCTTTCCTTTATGCAACCTTCCTGCTTGGCTTCAGTTTATTGATGGGTCTTAAGGCCCTTATTATGACATGACTGCCACAATAAGGGGCACAGGGCCCTGTTAACCATCACCGCTGACTCACCCTTCTATATCTTACACATCAGGCCTCTTTTCACATCAAACACTTCAGAGGAAAATGCTTAACTTGACTTGTTGGGTTAATTTTTTGGTCATAGAAGGCAGAGGATAGTATCTACATGGAAGCACTATTTTGAATGATTAAAGACACTGAAAAAATTTTTTAATGTTTATTTTGGGGGAAGAGAGAGAGACAGAGACAGAGAGAGAGAATGAGTGGGGGGAGGGGCAGAGAGATAATGAAAGAGAAAATCCCAAGCAGCTTTACGCTACCAGCATAGAGCCCGACGTGGGGCTTAATCCCATGATCCTGGGACCATGGCCTGAGCTAAAATCAAGAGTCAGATGCTTAACTGACTGATCCACACATGCACCCTGACACTGGAAAACTTTTATTTTCAGTCCTGAGGATGGTCCTGCTGTTTGATTTTCAATGGTGGGCTTCTACCACATTTTTTTCTAGGTCTGGAAGAGGTTATTTAACTCCAGAAATCTGCCCTTGTTCCCTTGTTGTTGTTCCTACTACAATGTGCTTATAAAGATGTTTATGAAGCTGCTCCATTAAAAATATTTTTCTCTTAAAAAAAAGATATATAGACCTACAAATACGTGGTAAAAACATGGGTGAGTGCCTGAGTTCCTGCAGACTGTCTGCCTGTTGCTTCCTAGCATCATTCACACACACACACACACACACACACACACACACACACACGACATCCATTGAATGCTTTCCAAGGCAGGGTTACCTCCCATGTCTGCTCACATTTCTCAGCTTGCTGTTTACAGAATTATGATGAGCTTCAAAAACAATGGGCAGGAGACAAACTTTTCCTCTTTTTCTTACAAAGTACAAACAAAAAACTCTGGATGTTATATATCAAACATGTATAAGAAGACTCTGAAAGGTAGGGAGAGGAAGGAAGACTAGCTAGAGATCTTGGAATGTGATGAGTGGCATAGTGGTGAGTTCTCTGGGTTTCTGTTTTGCCTCCTTTATCCCAGACCTGGACCTGAAGAAGTCCACAATCTGAAATGCCAATGGCATAGTGAAAGGGGGCCGGGGGAAGCCTCAGTAAAGTCTGCTTTCTTTACCCAAAAGACCGAGAAAGGAGTAACCTAGCAAAACAGAAAACCTTAAGACAATAACTGCTTGACTCCAGTCAAACACCACAGAAGAAAACTGTAGCTCTACCCCTTCCCACATCAGCAAAGGCCAAGTAAGGAATCCAGACTTCCACCTTAGCAAGGTTACTATGAGGTGTAACAATACCCACACATGTAGTGTCACAGAAGCCCCTTAGACAGCTGGGACCTTCCCCCTATCAGCCTTTATAACAAGTCTCCCTCTCCTCAGTGCTAGTGGTCATTTGTCATCTGATAATAATGAGGGTCCTTTCCACTTCATGCTGTGTTGTTGTCAGAGAAGCAAGGGAAAATCAGGACTTTCACTACAGTCCGATGATAACAAGCTCACTCCCCAATGCAGAGTTATTGCAAACCACATGGGGAGCCTGATCACCCACTCTCTTGCAACAATAATGAGGAACCTCCCTCATTCAGGTGTCAACAGAGGCTAAGTTAGGAACCTGAACTTCTACTTCTACCTGGAAGTAGAAAGGCAGCGTCCAACTTTTCCTTCCAGAACAGTGTCAGAAAAAGCCAGCTGGAGCTGAAGTTTTAAACAAGATTTAGGTTCTCATAATACCTAAATCTCATACCCTAAATTTCCAGAATTCAATTGAAAATTCACATCATACCAAGAATGCAGAACATCTCCAACTGAATGAAAAAGAACAATAGATGCCAACATTGTGATGACAGAAATGCTAGAATTATCTATCAAAGATTCTAAAGTATCCATAATAAAATTGCTTCAGTGAGCAATTACGAACACACTGGCAACAAATGGAAAAAATTAGAAAGGTCCAACAAGGAAATAGAAAGTCACTGTAAAGGAAGAAACAATATGAAAAGAAAATTAAATGGAAATTTTGAACTGAGCAATGCAAGAACTGGTATTAAAAGGGCAATTGGTGGGCCCAACAGCAAAATGGAGGAGACAGAGGAAAGAATAAGTAAAATGGAAGTTAAAAGAATAAAAATTGCCCAACCCAAATAACAGAGAAAAAAATATACTGACAAAGAAAGAATGGAGAAGAGAACACAGCCTTAGGAACTCATAGGACTATAACAAAAAATTCTAACATTAATGTCATTAGAGTCCTGAAAACAGAGTGGAAATAGGAAACATGAAAAATACTTGAAGAAATAATTGATGAAAACTTGTAAAATTTGTCAAGAGACATAAACCTACAAATTCAAGAAGGTGAGCAAACTCCACACAAAATAAAGTCAAAGAAATATGCCAACATATGTTATAATTAAAACTCTCAAAACTAAAGACAAATAAAAAAATTGAAGGCAGCTAGAGAAAAAGAATATTTATAGTGGAAAGTAATAGAAATCCAACAGATTTCTTATTAGAAACCAAGAGGCCAAAAGTACGGCACACTATAATGTTCAAGTGCTGAAAGGAAAAAAACTAGCAACCCCAACTCCTGTGTCCTGAAAAATATCCTACAGGGATGACAAGTATGAGCATTTGTCACAAGCAGACAAGAAAGAAGGCAGTAGTAAAGAATATATATCCAAGTAGAAAAGGATTTTCTTCCCCTCTTGAGTTTTCTACATTATGTGTGACAATTGAAGCATAATTATAACACCATAATTAAATATAACATAATTATAGCACTATATAATTAAGTATAACATAACTAGAATACTGGTTTTAAATTTTTGTAGAGGAAATATTTAAGGTAATTTTATTACAAATGAGAGTGCATACAAGGATGAGAATGGAGGTAAGATTTCTAAATTTCACTCAAACTAGTAAAATGATGACACCAATAGCTCATGAAAAGATACATAGGTATAAGGTAACAGAACAACCACCAAAAAAGCTATAACTGAAACATATTTAGAAAAAGAAAAGTGCCATAACTCAAGCAGAAGGAAGAGTTTGAGAAAGACAAGAGCAAAAGTAATGAAGTTGGAAACAGAAAAACTATTGATAAGATAAATAAAACAAGGAGTTGGTACTTTGCAATATCAAAAATTAGCAAACTAGCATGACTAACAAAGAAAAAAAGTGTGAAGTCACAAATTACCAATACTGGGAATGAAACAATATCATTACAAACCCTGAACACATAAAAAAGATAATAAAGGACTACTATGAATAATTCTATACATATAAATTTGACAACTTAGATAAAGTGAACCAATTCCTTGAAAAAGACAAATTGCTATACTTATACACTAGGAAATAGGTGATTTGAATAGCACTATAATTATTAAGGACATTGAATTCATAATTCAAAAACTCCCCCAAAAAGTGATTTCCAGGCCCAGATGATTTCTCTGAAGAATTCTACTAAACGTTTAAAATTAAAAAAATGTTTATTCATTTTTTGAGAGAGTGAAACACAGAATCCAAAGCAGGCTTCAGGCTCTGAGATGTCAGCACAGATCTCAACATGGGGCTTGAACTCACAAACCATGAGATCATGACTTGAGCCAAAGTTGGATGCTTAACCAGCTGAGCCACCCAGGTGCCCCATGAACATTTAAAGAATTAACAGCAACTGAACACAGTACCATTCAGACAATAGAAGAGGAGAGAACCTTTCCCAACTGATTTTATGAAGCTAATATTACCTTGATAGCAAAATCAGACAAAGATAGCACAGACATATGCAAAGAACACAGACACATGTACACGTGCACACACGCATGCACACACACACACACACACACACTACAGACCAATATCACTCACAATTATGGATGCAAAACACCCTAACCAAATATTAGCAAATAGAATGCACCAACATATAAACATAATAATATACCATAACCAGTTGGGCTTCATTCCAGAGATGCAAGGCTGCTTCAAAATTTGAAAATCAATAAACAATTTCAACCATATTAACAGGCTAATGAAGAAAAATTACATTACATGTCAATTAAAGAGCATTTGTTCATGACAAAATCTCTGAGGAAAAATAGGAATGGGGGAAACTTCCTCAACTTTGTAAAAAAAAATCTACCAAAAATTCACAGCTAACAGTCTACTTAATAGTGAAAGACTGAAAGCTTTTCCCTAAGATTCAGAATAAGGCAAAAATGTTCACTCTCAACTATATACAACATAGTCCTGAAAACTCTAGCCAGTGAAATAGGGTAAAAGAGGAAATAGCATACATATCAAAAAGGAAGAAACAAAGCTGCCCCTATTTGCAGAGGACATGATTGTCAGTATCGAAAATTGCAAGGAATTAACACAGAAACTCCTGTCATGGTTAAGTGAGTTCAGCAAGGTTGCAATTTCAGCAAGAAAACAGGATAAACATACAAAAATCAACTGCATTTCTATATACTAGCAATGAAATAATAGACACCAAAATTTAAAATGCAATAACCATTTGGAAAAAAAGAAGTACTTAGGTGTCAATTTAACAAAACCTATATAGGACTTATATGATGAAAGCTACACAATGCTGATAACAAAAGATTTACACAACTGGAGAGATAGACCTTGTTCATGGACTGGATAACTAAAAATAATAAAAATAACAATTTACCCAAATTTTATATTCAAGTTTAATGTAATTTCTATTGAAATGCCAGCAAAGGTTTTTGGTAGATATTTGCAATGTTATTTTAAAATTTACCCGGGCACCTGGGTGGCTCAGTCAGTTAAGCGTCAACTTCGGCTCAGGTCATGATTTCACGGTTGGTGGGTTTGAGCCCCGTGTCTGGCTCTGTGCTGACAGCTAGCTCAGAGCCTGGAGCCTGTCTTCAGATTCTGTATCTCCCTCTCTCTCTGACCCTCCCCTGCACACGATGTCTCTCTCTGATTCTCAAAAATAAATAAATAACAAAAAAATTTTTAATTTACATAGAAAAGCAAAAGAGCTAGATAGCTTACAATAATTTTGAATACAAGATTAAAGTGGGAACAATTTACCCGATTTCAAGGTTTTTTTTTTCCTGCAACTATTGTAATCAAAACTGTGGTGTTGGTAGAAGGATAGAGATATGGATTAATAGAACAGAATACAGAACCCAGAAAAAAATCTACACAAATATGACCAGCAAATTTCTTTTTAAATTATTTCTCAGTTAATTTCTGACAAAAACGCCAAAGCAATTTCATGGAGTAAAAAAAAGTCTTTTCAACAAATAGTGCTGGAGCGATTAGACATCTACATGCAATAATAATTTTTTAAAAGTACCTTAAGAGCTTTTCTATACATAACGCAACTCAAAATGGATATGGATATAAATGGAAAGTGTAAAACTATACAACACTTAGGAAAAAATTAGGAGAAAATCATCATCTAGGGCTAGGCATCTGTTCTTAGAACTGATGCCAAAAGCATGACTCCCAAAAGGAAAAGTTGATAAATTAGACTTCATCAAAATTAGTTTTTCTCTTATAAAAGACCTTGTGAAGAAGATAAAAAAAGGCAAGTCACAAAGTAAAAGAAAACATTTCGAACCACATATCTGACAAAGGAATAGTATTTAGAATAGATAAAGAACTCTCAAAACTCAATAGTAGAAAAAGCAAACAATTCAATTAGAAGATAGGCAGAAGTCATGAAGAGATATTTCCCTGAGAAGGTATACAGATGGCAAATAAACACATGAAAAGGAGTTTAATGTCCATAGCCATTGGGCAAACACTAATCAAAACTATAATGAGATATCACTGTACACCTGTCAGATATGCTAAAATAAGAAACTGAGAACACCAAATCCTGGTGAGGATGTTGACAAACTGGAATCAGACATCGTTTGTAGGAATGTGAAGTGGTATAGCAACTCTGGAAAACAGTTTGTCAGTTTCTTAAAAAACTAAGCATATAACTACTATATGATGTAGCTGTTGCTCTCTTGGGCGTTTATCCCAGACAAATAGACATTCTGTTCACACACAAACCTGTAAATGAATGATTATTTGTAATAGACAAATACTGGAAACAGCTCAGATGTCCTTCAACAGGTGAATGGTTAAGCAAACTTTGGTACATCCATACCATGGAACACTACTCAACAAATCAATGTCGATACATGTAGCAACCTAAGTAAATCTCCAGAGAATTATGCTGGCTGAAAAAGCCAATCCCAAAAGGTTACATACTGTGTAATTCCATTCATATAGCATTCATCAAATAAGAAAATTATTATTATTATCATTATTATTATTAGTGGCTGCCAGGAGTTAAGGAGGGAACAGAGACATGAAGGAAGTGGATGAGGCCTCAAAGCAGCCTGAGGAATCATTGTGTTGATGAAATATTTTGTATCTTGACTGTTTAATGCCAATATTCTTGTTGTGATATTGTACCATAGATTTGCAAGATGTTTTCATTGGGGGAGACTAGATAAAGGATATAAGGGATCTCTTTGTACTATTTCTTACAACTGCATGTGAAACTGCAATTATCTCAAAAAATGGTTTACTTTTTATTTTTAAATATTTATTTATTTAGAGAGAGCATGTCAGTGGCAGAGGGATATATATATGTATATATATACACACACATACATATATATACATACATACATAGGTATATATACATATGTATATATATATATAGAGAGAGAGAGAGAGGGAGAGAGAGAGTATTCCAAGCAGACTTCATGTTGTCAGTGTAGGGCCCGACACGGGGCCCAATCCCACAAACCATGAGATCATGACCTGAGCCAAGATCAACAGTCAGACACTTAACCAGCTGAGCCACCCAGGCATCCCAAAAAGTTTAATTTTAAAAAAGAAATATGTCATCATATAGAAAAAAATCAACAATGGATAATCAACATTAAACATATATTCTGGCACAATACTCTTTGGTTTTCATACATGCACTTACACACACACACTCATAGCACACAGATATGATACTGGATTCCTGGGAGTAGATTTTAATTCATACTTGAGATTTTCTGTGAATCTCTGACAATCTTCCATTTGATTTTCTGTATTCATTGATATAGACAGAGTAGAAGCAAACTTGCTGTCTGCCCTTAGAGCCAAGGTATCTTCTTCCCTTGGTTATAATTCTTATAATCTTTTGGTTACGTGTACCTGAAAATGGGGGAAAGGAGTATTTATTTGCAGAGACAAATATGAACTGTTTGTACTCTGGGAGAGAATGGATGAGAGCTCACTTCTAGCCCGTTTCAGCATCTAGCCTAAAATACCGATTTGCGCCTGTGTGACAATCCTCTGTTCAGGTGGGGAGGAACGTTACTAAACACGCTGTAAATCCCATCCAGTCAGCGCGGGGCCAGTGTCCCCAACACTTCCATTGACCCTCTTTGCCTGCAGACATGTTACCGGCTGTGTGTCTCCTGCTGGCCTCTAGGCCCCCACAGCTGTCCGGCTGTCACAGAAGCCTATTACACCAGATGAGACCTCAGGTTCTTTCCAGTCCTAAATAAGTGTTCAGGATTTGGTGAGATCAGCTGCTCTGCTTTCCTCTTTCTTCCTCAATTGCTCCGCCGGGCCATGTGTTCACTGTACTATGTGACTTGAGAAGAGCATAGAAGTCTCTCTGGGCTCCAAGTTCTCTATTTTTAAATTGGTGATAATAATAAAATTAATGCCCGCTCTGTCAACCTCCTGACATAGTGGTTAAAATCATATCAGATAATACATGTGTCAGCTCAAGGCAGATATTAGCTATTATATAATATCAAGTCTAGTGTTTAGAACTGAGCCACCCTTATGTCAGAACAAATTGAGGATGAGGACCCCAGGTTGTGCCCTTTGGTTGTCAAACAGGCAACATTTCAGTATCGTGTGAAGTGGAGAGAACACCAGGAGTCACTAGCAGTGATCCGGGGTTACATTAGCTTTACAGTGCTTAGGATTTCTATTTTGGTTTCGGCTTCCTGAAAGATTACTGCTTCTGTACAGCTGCTCCTGTCTTTCACGTGCAAGCCGCATGCTGCAGGAGAACAAACACGGGATCTGGAGTTTGAGGTCTAAGCCTCAGATTCAGTCTAGACGGTCACTCACAGGCTAGCTGCCTCACTCTACACAACCCACATAACCTCCCTGAACCTTCGTTTACTCTTCTGGAGAATGGATATTATAAAGCCTTTCTCAATTTTTGCTTTGACAATTAAATAAAATGTGTATAATTATATATCTAGCTGGATAACTGGCACAGGTAAGAATTCTATAGTAACTCAGTATCATCTCTATAAAAAATTGATATGCGAAGAGATTAGATTATATCCAATGTAGCTTTCTTTTGTTTCAGGGCTGAAAAAATGAGTAGGAGAGCAGGTATCTTCTACCTGGGGTGGAAGATGATTTGAGGCTTCCCTGTCTTTGCACATTTTGCTGCCTACACTGCCTGAAACCCACCCCCATTCCACTCCACCTGACTAATCCAAATCTCCCTGTAATACTCCAGTGAGTCATTCTCTCCTTCAGAAAGCCATCGGGGACCTCTCTGGGAGGCCTACATATGCCTCCTATGTGCTTCTTCATCCACTGGCCCCCCCCTATTTACTTATAAAAATAAGTTTACTATATACCATCATATTTCATTGAAGCCATCCCTCCATCTTGCAGTTAAAGAGTACACAAGAGGTGTATATTAAATAAGTATTGTCAAAACAACCACTAAAATTCTAAAGTAAAAGAGATTCTCACCTTTTTCCAATTTCCCTTGGGCTTAAGAGCTGTTTTTGTTACTTGTATATGAATGTCAAACTGGAAGGAAATGTGTCCCCAAAAGTGAGGGGTTGTCTTGCCTTGAGGACTTTTAGTTTAATTTGCTAGGTAGATACAGTTACATTAGTCAGTAAGAAGAGGTGAAGGGCTTGAGGGCATTTAAGAGAGCTTAGTTAGAGCAAGGAAGACAACCAGGAGCAAAGGGAAGACAAACAAATGCTCTGAGGAACCCCACAGTGTCAGTGATAGTAAGTCAGGAGAGATTTAGTGATAGCCACTGTGGAGAAAGCACATCTTTCAGCAATATGAAAGGTCAGCCAAGAAGTAACTACCAGTTTACAAGCCATATATATCACATCACAATCTTGGCCTTGGCTTGGGCAGATGGCCAAGGTCTTGTCTATGGTTTATCTAACTAAAGAAGTTCCAAATTCTGGAGCTTGAAATTCATTCACAGTGAGCCTCATTTTGGATACTTAACTGTTATTGGCTTATCTCTTATTATTTTTTAATTGGGGCATAATTCTTGGTTACTACAGTCACAAGCAATATATGTTTAATATATTCATAATACAGAAACCCAATTCTAAGTATACAGAGACCTGACATTCAAGCAGAATTGGTTTAAATTTTAAAATCTTCTAGCTTTTCTCTTTCTCTTGTGCTACCTGGGATTAACATTCTTTCCCAAATTTCATAAGTTTGGTGCTGAAATTATGGTTCATCATGTTTTCCTTCTTTTTTTCCTTCAGTTTTCTTGTGAATAATACTTTCTAGCCTTCCTAATAGAAAACTAATTTCCCCTTATTTGTTTTAGAACATCTATGTAATTCAAGATTTTTGAAGTCTGGGTGTTGAAAATTGAGAAAGCATATAGAGATTAAAATATGATGGCATATTGGGACTTCTAAATAAGTGAAGACATTAGTCATTTTATAGCCCTAATTAGTTGGCATATGAAAAGAGAAAATTCTGAAAACAACAAACAAAAATGGTGCCTTCTATTCTTCTGTTGTTACTGTTTTTGGTTTCTTTTGGGATGTGTATTGTTTTGATAATGGAATGTGAAAGTGGTGGCTTTGAATTAGGAAGACTGAACTACGTTTTTGAGAATGCTTTGGTTAAAATGCTATTTTTCTTTGGAATATTCTAAGATTGTCTTTAGAGTAATGTCCATAGCTTATATGTTTTCCAACTTTATATTGAATATTTATTGAAGTTGTGCTATGTGCCCATCACTATTAGAAGTTCAAAAACAAAGCAGCAAGACTTCTCTACCATCTAAGAACACATGATATCTCAAAGAGATGAACGATGATAGAACCATGTGATACATGATGTGGTCAAACGTCCAGTGCATATACAGACAGGGAAGACCTCTGAGATACGGTACTTAGAGCTTACTGGGGATCAAATAAAAGGCTTCATAGAAAAGGTGATTTTCTGATGTGATGTCTTTAGTTTTAATTGTAATAGTATTTCCCTAGTAAATCATTTGTTCATTTATAAATTCCAACAAACATTTATAGAGTGCTTGCTATGGTCAGAGCCAGGCCCTGGAGATTCAGAGATGGTGTAAGCACATTGTATCCCTGCAGGGAGATTCCAGTCAAGTTTTTTAGATAGATAATCAACAGGTCACTGGAGTTCAGGATGTGCTGCGTGATGTGGGGGGCACATATAGGGTAACCAGTGCCGCCCTGTGGGTAAGAGAGGGGTGACATCTGAGCTGATCTATAAGTAAGCTCGGCATTAACCAAAGGAAGAGGGGATGAAAGGGGCATTTTCAGGCAAAAGGAACAACCGTATGTGCAAAGTCCCATAGGCAAGAGAGATCAGAGCGTATTTAGGGCAATGTATAGAAAACATAGTGGAAAGAGGAAATGATAAACAGACGAGACTGGAAATCTTAGCAGATGTCTGACTTTATTCCAAAGGCAAAAAATAGCAGATCTGATCATGCCATTCTCCTGCTTAAAATCCTTTCACTGCTTCCTGTTGCCTATGAACTGAAGTGTTTGGGAGTGCACGTCTATCTGTGTGTCTGTGTGTCTCTGCATATGTGAGCATTTTAATAATTTTTAAATTTCCTATATTTCATGATGCTTTGACATCTTAGGGGCCTTGTGGACCTCAGGAGGAATTGTCCCTCCCAGGGTTAGCTAGCTCCTGGAGATAGGAAACAACTAGCACAACTTGATATGTAAACCAACCAATCCAGAGCCCACATCCCAGCCATTTCCTTTCTCAGGCTGTCATATAACAAGCCGATGTTCTCTCTGCCCTGAATCACCACAGGGTCAAGTAATAGACAACTAGGGACCACCCTTGTAGCCCAGAGCCTGCCAAATTATTCAAAGTGACCAGTCATAAGCTTACTTAGTGTACCTACCCTTTCTTACTCATTTTTTTTCTTGTGAAAACCACAGTAGAGGTTCTGTCCTGTGCTTTCTTCTCATCCTCTGTCAGCTCCTGACTAACCCTGGTGCTTCCCAGGTGCCCCTGCATGGTGTGGCATGCTCCCTTCTCTTGGGAACTGAACAACAAACTGTCTTTTCAATAGCAGTCATCTCCAGATCTGTTGGCCTCATCATACCTGATTAAAACGAATCCAGGGTGCATTGCGATTCAGTGTGGGGCACTGAAAGGGACTGATGTGGCTAGGTCTGTGCTGCTGGAAGGTCACTCTGGCATCTGTGCAGGTGAGAGTGGCACCAGAAGAGCGGCTGGGAGACAGTGGAGGTGAGGCAAGCAGGCGGTGGGGACCTCCAAAGGCAGTGCTGTGGGAGTAGAGGAGAAATGCGAGGGGATGGCTCCTTGGTCAGGAGGTGGGACTGAGGACACATTTGATTAACTGGATGTGGGCTGTGAAGGACAAGGAAGACTTGAGATGGATCCTTGTTTGGACACCTGTGCGGATGTGGTGCCATTTATTGAGTTAAACACTTTGAGGGGGCCTGGGTGGCTCAGTCGGTGAAGCGTCTGACTTTGGCTCAGGTCATGATCTCATGTTTCATGAGTTTGAGCCCCACATCAGGCTCTGTGCTGACTCCTTGGAGCCTGGAGCTGCTTCGGATTCTGTGTCTCCCTCTCTCTCTCTGCCCCTCCCCTGCTTGTGCTCCGTCTGTCTCCTTCTCTCAAAAATAAATAAAAGCATTAAAAAAACACTTTGGGAAAAAGCAGATCTGGGAACGTGGAGTGGAAAGATGACATACTCACTTTCAGATAGACTACTTTAATGTGCCACGGGGCTGACCAAATGGGAATTTGGGTAACTGTGTCTGGAGTTCAGGAAAGAAAGCTGGTGTTGAACTAGAACTTTAGTGCTATTGGCATAAAGAATAAAACTAAAACTATGGAAATAAATGAGGCCCTCCAAGGAGAGTGAGGGCAAGGGCAGAAATCTAGAAAGCAGCAAGATCTCAGGGAAAGAAAAAGGGAAAGTGGCCTCCGCAAGAGTCTGGGAAGAAACAACAGGAGAGCAGGAGGCCAACCAGAAGGGATTTCAGGAAAGACTGAGGAGCTAACAATGTCAGTGGCCCTGGAGAGAGGGCAGGGCCAGGAAGAAAATAGCCACAGGTAAAGTGAAGTCAGCAGACATATTAGAGAAGCTAATTATGATTTATTTTTATGACGTATTCTGTATACACAGATCCCCAAATTCAACGCTGTGAGAGTGGGAGCTGAGGCAAGAACAAGAAAGGCAGGAATATTCTCTTAAACGCACCATCTACAGAGCCGAGGTCTGAGCAGAAGACGACTGTGATGTTTTACATTTCAAGTTCTGTTAAGTCTCCCTTTAGGCTACATGACTGCTATTCCCATTAAGAAGGGAAACCGCTGATTTTGTGTACATTCAGCCTGTCTTTTCTTTAAAACTGCATACACTAGGGCCAGAGAGGAGATAAAAATCAGTTTATAAACAGTACATTCACTGTCTCACTGATCCTACTGTGCATCACTGAGTGTAAACACATCACAGCCTTCTGGCAACAAGGTGGCTGCCTCTCTCTCATTTCTGAAGCCTCAGGAACCGTGAGACAGACGGCATGCATTCCCCACGGTAGTCAGGGGGAACTGTCTATATTGAAGGTTATCTAACAGCAGACTTCCTTTGTTTTTTATTTTCCAAAAAAATGGACTTGACTCTCCTAAAGACTTAGAACTGCCAATCTGGCTACTATAGGGTAGATAGTGACAAAATATCTCACAGATCTGGATGTGGAATCACAGTGCCTGGCATTTAATTAGGACTCAGTGAATGTTTGAGGAAGGAAGGAAGGAAGGAAGGAAGGAAGGAAGGAAGGAAGGGAGGGAAAGAGGAAGGGGGGGAGGAAAGTAGGACTGCAGAGTACCCAGCTCACTGCGGGCATACAGTAGATGGAGGCCTTGTTACAGCTTTGTTATTCGGCGATCCCCTTCTCTTCTCCTTTCTTCCTTCTATAATGCTCAGTTCTCTTGGCAATTTTAATCATCTTTTTCTCCACCAGGAACCTTTTATTTATTTATTTTTTAATGTTTATTTTTGAGAGAGAGAGAGAGACATAGTGTGAGTGGGGAGGGCAGAGCGAGAGGGAGACATAGAATGTGAAGCAGGCTGACAGCTCATAGCCTGACGCAGGGCTCAAACTCAATGAACCACGAGATCATGACCTGAGCTGAAGTCAGACGTTTAACTGACTGAGCCACCCAGGCACCCCTCCACCAAGAACCTTTTAAATTAAGAAGAAGTTTCCAAAATCGGTATTTTCCTTTATGAGAAGGAGTAATGGATGGCTCTACATGGACAACATGTTTACTTTTTTCTTTCTTTTATTTTTATTTTTTTGTTGTTGTTCACTAGATCATAGTGATAAGGTGGGAAATATCACATCAAATGACAATGGTACTGAAGCTGCAATGTCAGGGGCAGAAATGACAGCACGAAGTGAAAGGAATAAAGAAAACAGTTCAAGATTGTGGAATGACAATTTAAAACAATTATGAAACTTGTTTAGGGATTGTTGGTCTAAATTGTTTAGGGATTATTGATCTAAATCTTTTGTCTCTAAATCAAAAGACAGGCAAGCAGGAAGAAAAGCTCTCCATGTCATAAACAGACAACACTGCATTGCAGGGTGTTAAGCAGAAGCCCAGGCCTACTATCCAGGACTAATGTGGGAGAGGAGTGAGAAATAATGGCAGGAAGTGGAGAAGTTCTCTTGGACATCCCAGTCTATCCTGATACCTATGGTCATGTGCTCCTAGGCCCATGTTTCCTCAACATCTGGTTAATGTATTACTGTCACATGGAGGGTCTGACTTCTCTATTCCAATGGTCAGACCAGATCCTTGGAGATGACACCACTTTGGAAGTATACCCGTAGTCACCACTCGCCTTGGACACCATAGTAGAAAATACTCATGAGCCCTGCCCAGTCCAGATCCACTAGACTCATCCCCTAACCCACGTGGCCCGATTCACAGCTTCCTCCTGTGTTCCTGGGCCCCACTGCTGGCTTCTGATATACCTTTTGTTCGTGGTAAGAAGGTTATGAGAGTTTAGAGGATGATTGTATCGTAGCGCCCAGTTGGCTCACTCTGTTAAGCATCGGACTCTTGGTTTCAGTTTTGGCTCAGGTCATGATCTCACAGTTTGTGGGTTTGAGCCCTGTAAGTGCAAAGCCTGCATGGGATTCTCTCTCTCTCTCTCTCTCTCTCTCTATCTGCATCTCCCCTGGTCACTTGCTCTCTCAAAATAAATATATAAACTGTTTTTTTTAAAGAAGCTGATTGTATCTACAGACAATGCAAAATTCTATTATGGGACAATTTTGCTTGATCTTTTTGTGTGTGTGACTTAATAAATGATTGTAAATGGCAACCATGAGGAAATCTGCAGAAAACAGAAAAAAACCTTGTCAGAAAAGTACCTGTTCTTAGGATCTGATGAAGAGTTATTGGTTGATATCCAGTTCTGAAAAATGGCACTGTCCTTTGTGAGAAGTAAGAGTCCTGGATATTTGTGTATTAAGCAGCATTCCAACAATGGAACTATATTCAGTGCATCTTCAATCTGCTCCTTTTTGTAATATCAATGTTTGTGCCCCAGAACCAGGAAGGAGAAATGAATGCCCTTCTTGAAAAGGCGTTTATAAAGCCCTATTTGAAAAATAACAGTGGTTTAAAAGTAGTTTGATTCTACAAACACTTTACTAAGCTTTCATCATGCCTTAAGCTACATTTACAAAGACCAAAAAGACATAGTCCCAGATGTGTATGAGCTCACAATGCAGAAGATGAAATGTATAAACAAGTAATTTTAGATCCCTGTGTCTACGCTCATATTCTTCTTCTCTTTGAGACCAGGGCTGCCACCTGACTTCTACTAGAACACAAATAAAGGAATATTAATTTTACTTAAGGGGTGAAGAAAGAGGAGCAAATTCGGGAAAATTAGACATGTGACATTAAGGTTTCCCTTGAAGGATAAGCTGTAGTTCATTATACTGCATGCACCATGAAAATAGAACAGGCTAGTTTGCTCACCTTTACATCTCCAAACACTATGTGGCACATAGTGAGAAAGGCAATACATTCCAAGCAGAAGAAACACATGAACAGAGGCAAGAGAAATGAGTGACTAATGTATATTAGTTAAGGCAACGCTAATTATAACACATAAACTCCAAAGACGTAATGAGTTCACACACTGTGGGTTTATTTCTCACTCATGTAAACACCCTATATGAATGTTCTAGGTTGGCTGGTGGCTTTCTGCCACATTGCAAGTCAAGGACCCAGTCTTCTTGCATCTTGTGGCTCTACTATCACTTAAGCCTCAGAATATTCTGTATCCAGCAGAAGGATGAGAAAAACAACATGGAAAAGGCACACCTACTTATCTGGCATTGCCACTTAAATTTCTGAGGACAAAAGACACACACAGCACTTGCCCTCATATTCCGGAGGTGAGAGCTAGTCGTGTTTCTCCACCTAGAAACAAAGGCAGCTGAGAAATGTAATTCTTGGTAGGGCAGCCACTTTCCAGAAACCACTTTACAATGTGGAAGCAGTGAGCAAATTGTCGGTGGGCAGTTAGCTCTCTGTGCCACAGGAATAATGAGAAGTCCGTGCAGTGAAAGGGTAGGAGGTAAGAGTGAGAAGCTAAGCA
This sequence comes from Crocuta crocuta, assembly GCF_008692635.1. Taxonomy (NCBI): domain Eukaryota; kingdom Metazoa; phylum Chordata; class Mammalia; order Carnivora; family Hyaenidae; genus Crocuta; species Crocuta crocuta. The sequence continues at coordinate 4,230,298 of NW_027551567.1, forward strand.
GCCTGAGCCACATTGTGTTCTTGTGTAGGAGCCCATATGCAAGAAATTCCAGACGTGATGTGAAATGATTTTCTGGAAAGAAATACTTGACTTGTTAAAAAAAAAAAAAAGGTGTTGAGAAGAAACTCAGAGACTTCTTATGTGCCTTTTCCCCCCAAAATCCAAAGCTCCAAAGTTCTTAATGTTTCTATATTCTCATAGCCTGTTTCTACTTCTGTCAAACCCTCTGTAAGTGATATGGACCTCAGGTACGTCTCTCAGATTGAAACATGTGTCCCCTTTGCTTCAGCAGGACCCCAGCCCAGTTGAAATCTCATTCGTTATGGTCTAAAGTCCTCCCTTTTAGTATAACAGAAAGTCAGAATTTACATTTATTGTTGCCAGGGATGCCAGTTAAAACTCCTCGGTACACTTTTTTCAGTGGGTGAAAATTAGATGGGGCTAAAACATTTCAGCTGACACAAATAAAATACTCCCCAGCTGTGAGGTTGTGTTCCGTAGAGAATTATTACCACTGTAGGCTGGTGCTACCCTGGGACTTAACACAGTTGGCATAAAGGCTGCATTTTAAATTCAAGTTTTAGAAAAACCTTCAACACTACCTTGGCACAAACTCCTCCAACATTCAGGAGTTTTGTAAAGCAGTTTATGCTCTTTTTCCTTCAGACAATGCTTTGAGGATTTAATTAACTTTGGACCAAGCTGCTCCGCACTTTCAAAGGACTCAGTGATTGGTTCTATGATGGACTTTCATTAAAAAAAAAAAGTAGGGGCTCCTGGGTGGTTCAGTTAAGCGGCTCAGGTCATGATCTCACAGTCTGTGAGTTCAAGCCCCCATTGGGCTCTGTGCTGACAGTTCAGAGCGTGGAACCTGCTTCAGATTTTGTGTCTCCCTCTCTCTCTGCCCCTCCCCTGCTTGTACTCTGTCTCTTTCTCTCACTCAAAAATAAATAAAACATTAAAAAAATTTTTTTAATTCTAAATCTAGAAAATGTTTATTGGTTTAGTAGTTCCTAATTCTTATCCACTCTGATCTTCAAGAGTCACCCATCCACATCAGAGATGTTTTGAGTGGGAAACCCTGTTTTATGTAGACACAAAAGCATCAAGGTAGGGGAGGAATAGGATTTAGATTGGAGTCTCTCCTTATCTTTCTACCTGCTTGCGTTTACTTCCTTCACTGCATGGCCACGGATTGCACAAGTGCAACGAAGGGGTGACATTTTCTTAGGGGTCCTGAGACGATTATAATAGTGTCAGTCACATTCTTGACCCCCTGATTCCAATAAATGGGTGTATAAAGTGCCAGAATGCAGATTGTTTCTCATTTCTTCGGCTATAGCTCTGCAGACATCTGATCTCCTCACTCCTTCCCTTGTTTCCCTCAAGCCTACTACCACATATGTGGGGCTCTCACCTTGAGATGTTTGGCTCATGCAGGAGCAACTGCTCTCAAAACCCCGGTGGAGGTGGCTTCAGATATTTGCCATCCCCATTATCCTGTCCTCTGGACGGATGTCCTCATCTAGTAATTATTTTTGTGCGAACTTCTTCACATTCCATTTTCTCCTTCCTGCCAGTTTCAGAGAAGAAGCCATCCTTCCTCTAGGATATCAGATTTATTTCTCCCTTCCTCCTCTAGGGCCTCATTTCATCAATAATCTGCTTTTTCTCTTGTAATTTTATATTTGCAATCTGTTTTTCATACATAAACCATCAAGTCCTTTGTATTTTTAAATGTTTTCTTAGAACTACTCCTTTAGCTATTCTTGGGTGATACCTTTCTCCTCCCCTTCTTTTTCCTTCTTTTCTCTCCACACTTCTTTATCATTGTTTTCTTCATTTCTCCTTCTTTACCTTGTTTACCTCCTAATCTGACTTCTAACTCCTGATATGTCATTGGTTCTCTTCCTAAACTCTGAAGACACTTTCCCTGTCTCATCCACAGGCTCTTTGTTCTCCTCCGTCTCTTAATAGAAGTGTTTCCCTAGGATCTGTGTAAGGCTTTCACTTCTAGAGCTACTCTCTTTTAGTAATTAACTTTTATTTCTTGAGCTTTGATTATCACTTCTATGCTAATAGACCAAGTGGGAAAGATCTCTTCTCATGATGCATTTAGCCATATTGTAATAAGAGGACTACAACTCAGAAAGCTATAATTCAAAACACAATTGAGCAATAATTCTATGGGAGGCGTAATACAATGCAAAATGCTTGCTCAGAAGCCTAGAGAAAAGGCTAGTGTTCTCTTTCTGTACCTCAGTTTTGTCATATGAAAATAAAAAGGTTGTATAAGACAATATCTAAGTTTCTTTCACCTCACAAAGTTGATGATTTGTATAGAGTATGTTTTAGAAGGTATTTTATTGCCCCACTGTTCTAACTTCTATCTCAGAAGAAAACCCTAGCCAATGAGAAAAAAAGGATGCTTTTGCTTTAAGATTCTTCTATAATATTTCTTCATAAAATATATTTAAGGAAATTAACTCCTTGGCATTATTTTGTTGGTGTTGTTGTTTTTAAGTTGAAGGGGGGTATGAGAGGAGAAAGTTCAATTTATAGTTTGAAAAGAATTGACTTGCCATTACCTAGGATTCAGACATAAGCGTTGGGGTTACCATAGGAAGAGATACAGTTACTATTATTATTTTTTCTTAAATAGCTTATTGTCAAGTTGGTTTCCATATAACACACAGTGCTCATCCTAACAAGTGCCCCCCTCCATGCCCATTACCCCCTTCCCCTCTCCCCCACCCCATCAGCCCTCAATTTGTTCTCAGTATTCAGGAGTGTCTCATGGTTTGCCTCCCTCCCTCTCCCCTACTATTTTTCCCCTTCTTCTCCGGCTTCGCCCTCTGTTAACTTCCTCCTAATCAACCTATATGTGCAAAAATATGGTATTTGTCCTTCTCTGCCTGACTTATTTTGCTCAGCATAACACCCTCCAGTTACTGTTATTTTTAAAAACCAATTCCTGTATCCCAGAGACCTGAGTTTTGAAAATGTTCATACGTCTGGCTGAAATTCGTTTCTTGAGGGCAAAGTTCTTACATTTCATTTGTCATGGTCACTGAAAACTATACTTACTGCTAAATACCTTCAATCAAAAGAACTACAAAATCTGACACTGTAGATGTTAAAAATAAACTCCTTTTCCTTTTTAATAGGGTGTCTCAGTGGAACTTTTAAATGTGAGACTGACCCAAAGCCATTTCCCATGTCACCTTAACGCTTGCCCATAAACACAGTTGTGAGCAGGAATTCGCAGATGTAGCACTCTGTCTTTGTTCAAAGTGACTGCCCTGACCACAGCTAAAGGTCCAGTCCTTAAAGCCTTTTGTGTTTCCTCCTCTTTCAAGACAGTGTGAGATCAGCAGTTGGATACTTTGCAAGATCAACTAGAAGTCAAAGTTGTATTGTAGGGTGAATTTAAAAAGAAGTAGTTTGATAAATTTTTTTTGTCTCATGTAGTAGTTACTCATTAATACATTTTAGATAACAACGAAATTGTCTATCAAGTTATGTTAGACAATATAAAAGGCCACATCTACACAGATACTGTTATTTGGTGAATTTAAATTTTTAAAAAGTTCCTTTCTTGAATTTTTCAACCAGCTTTTTAGTATTTAAAGGACACTAATAGATAATTTGAAATAGTATATCATAAAAAATTAAAATTGTCTTTAGATCTCTCCATTGGTATACATTTATTATGTAGGCAAGCTTCTTTTAAAAAAAATTTTAATAGTTTATTGTCAAGTTGGTTTCCATATAACACCCAGTGCTCATCCCCACAAGTGCCCTCCTCCATGCCCATCACCCCCATTCAGCCCTCAGTTTGTTCTCAGCATTCAAGAGTCTCTCATGGTTTGCCTCTCTCCCTTTCCCCAACTATTTCCCCCCCCTTCTCCCCCACGGTCCTCTGTTAAGTTCCTCCTACTCCTCCTATACGTGCAAACATATGGTATCTGTCCTTCTCTGCCTGACTTATTTTGCTCAGCAGAACACCCTCAAGTCCCATCCATGTTGCTACACATGGCCAGATTTCATAGGCAAGCTCTTTCAAGCCCTGCTTGAAACTCCCTTCCCTTAGTTTTGCCAAATGAGCATGGGCTTTCCTTTTCTTGTGGGTGGGTCTGGGAGGAGTCTTGACTGGCTGGAATGATGATAATGTCAAAAGTTTCCTCCTTCCTTTACCATTCATGAGTCTGATCATTCCCCTCTCATTCTTCACTCCCAGGGTGGTTCTGGTCTCAGATCTCACCTCTCTCAAGTGCTCTGCCTCTTCCCAGCTCCAGTGTTGATGTGGCCAGGTAAATATTAAATGTTCCTCTGCAAAGCAGTCCAAACTTTCTCTTGACAACTGACCCTACTACCAATATTTAGCTCTGGATATTGTTCACAGAGACTCAAAATGAGATGTTATATTTGATTCAGAGGGTTTGGACCACGCATCTAGCACCCCAACATTTAAAGCTGCCACATGAAGGATGGGCTCCCAAATCATCCAGCTCTGAGAGCTAATAGGATTTGAATTCATGAGTCACATAGGACCAGAGCAAACAAAGAAGCAGTAAAACTAGCACACAAACACTTTCCAGGTCTATTTCCCCTGGATTCAGTGCAGAGGCAGCAGGCAAAAATGCCATCTTCCAGTCTCTCTCTGGAAAGGATTTGATTGCAAACTTTCCCCGCTGCTGCCTGAGCATCCAGCTTCTGATTGGTCTTCATCTGGGAGCTGACTGAGATTCTCTCAAGAACCTGAAATCGCTGGTGGCCATATTCCCTGCTGTCTCCTTCCAGCTCATGCCAACAGTAAAACCAAATCTCCAGCTTCCACCTGAAAGGAGCTTGTCTACACATCCAACATACCAACCATTATGACTACCACCTAAGGGACTAGCTCCCAAATCACCTGGCTCTGGGAACTGATAGGGCTCAGTATTCATGAGTCCCCCAAGACCACACAAAACAAAGAAGTAGTTCTCTTTGGACACATAAGCACTCCTAGAAACTATTTCCTTGGGCTCAACAAGAATGAGTAGGCAAAACACCCCAGTTCCTGCTTTCTCCCTATTAGGTGTCTAATGTCCCAACTTTCCCAGATCTTGTTGCCTAAAGATCAGGCTTCCAACTAATCTGCATTGGACTGCTGAAGGAGCAGGCAATTCGCAGTCTTTACAGAGGCTGAGATGTGGGGGCATTTCTAACACTTTTGGGATGCTGACAGGTCTTGGTATATCCTAATCTACTGGGAGCCTCTAAGAACAAACCTGGTAGTTTGGGGAATCACAAAGATTTGAGAAGCTATAAAAGTCGGAAATGTTCCTTGACCTCCCCTCAGCTCAATTCTGGCTTACATGACCNCCTACTCCTCCTATACGTGCAAACATATGGTATCTGTCCTTCTCTGCCTGACTTATTTTGCTCAGCAGAACACCCTCAAGTCCCATCCATGTTGCTACACATGGCCAGATTTCATAGGCAAGCTCTTTCAAGCCCTGCTTGAAACTCCCTTCCCTTAGTTTTGCCAAATGAGCATGGGCTTTCCTTTTCTTGTGGGTGGGTCTGGGAGGAGTCTTGACTGGCTGGAATGATGATAATGTCAAAAGTTTCCTCCTTCCTTTACCATTCATGAGTCTGATCATTCCCCTCTCATTCTTCACTCCCAGGGTGGTTCTGGTCTCAGATCTCACCTCTCTCAAGTGCTCTGCCTCTTCCCAGCTCCAGTGTTGATGTGGCCAGGTAAATATTAAATGTTCCTCTGCAAAGCAGTCCAAACTTTCTCTTGACAACTGACCCTACTACCAATATTTAGCTCTGGATATTGTTCACAGAGACTCAAAATGAGATGTTATATTTGATTCAGAGGGTTTGGACCACGCATCTAGCACCCCAACATTTAAAGCTGCCACATGAAGGATGGGCTCCCAAATCATCCAGCTCTGAGAGCTAATAGGATTTGAATTCATGAGTCACATAGGACCAGAGCAAACAAAGAAGCAGTAAAACTAGCACACAAACACTTTCCAGGTCTATTTCCCCTGGATTCAGTGCAGAGGCAGCAGGCAAAAATGCCATCTTCCAGTCTCTCTCTGGAAAGGATTTGATTGCAAACTTTCCCCGCTGCTGCCTGAGCATCCAGCTTCTGATTGGTCTTCATCTGGGAGCTGACTGAGATTCTCTCAAGAACCTGAAATCGCTGGTGGCCATATTCCCTGCTGTCTCCTTCCAGCTCATGCCAACAGTAAAACCAAATCTCCAGCTTCCACCTGAAAGGAGCTTGTCTACACATCCAACATACCAACCATTATGACTACCACCTAAGGGACTAGCTCCCAAATCACCTGGCTCTGGGAACTGATAGGGCTCAGTATTCATGAGTCCCCCAAGACCACACAAAACAAAGAAGTAGTTCTCTTTGGACACATAAGCACTCCTAGAAACTATTTCCTTGGGCTCAACAAGAATGAGTAGGCAAAACACCCCAGTTCCTGCTTTCTCCCTATTAGGTGTCTAATGTCCCAACTTTCCCAGATCTTGTTGCCTAAAGATCAGGCTTCCAACTAATCTGCATTGGACTGCTGAAGGAGCAGGCAATTCGCAGTCTTTACAGAGGCTGAGATGTGGGGGCATTTCTAACACTTTTGGGATGCTGACAGGTCTTGGTATATCCTAATCTACTGGGAGCCTCTAAGAACAAACCTGGTAGTTTGGGGAATCACAAAGATTTGAGAAGCTATAAAAGTCGGAAATGTTCCTTGACCTCCCCTCAGCTCAATTCTGGCTTACATGACCCTAACTATTTGACTGTTCTCATCAAATTTAGCATCATTCATCTTAGTTTGATTATACCATGGGGTTTAAGAAACAAGAATCCTGCTACCATATAGGCTAAGAATATACCAGCACCAATACTCATTAAATGCCTTGTTCAGCATTTTGTCTGTTTCTGTTTGCCTGTTGGAAAAGTAGAGCCAAGGGCTGAGAGCCAGTGAGTCAATGCTTCTCCTGCATGAGGCAGCCTTCCCTAGAGGCTTTTCTGTGGGAAAGCAGCATACCTCAAGCCAGACAGTAGCTGGTTCTGCATGGGGGTCAGGTGTGAGGATTCTTAAAATTCAGCTTAAGGATTTGAAATGTGACCTAATCAGTATTTTCTTTGTTAATATGATATTGCTTGTGAAATGTGTACACTGTCGTATAAATACTGTGGGAGACGGCTTTTTAAACTTTTGTTATTTGTATATCGTCCTCACCAGTTCCCTCTTAATAACTGAAATTGTTTTTGGAGTCCACACTACTCTTTTGAAGACCTTTATGTGCACCATAATCTTTGTGCTCCCATCTAAGATTTATTTATTAACTATCTATCAAAGGAAATAATTTTGACTGAGAGTGCATCTTGGTATTTGGAATTACCTTGGCTCATTACAATACTTTACTGAATGAAATGTGAAAATCATTTAATCAAAAGAGATTTAGTTGCAGCTTTAGCCAAGAGTGAGGTTACCATTTTCAAGAATTACTGTGGAGACTAATGTGGGCCTCCATAAACAGGGCCTTCCCTCAGGGAGTGTCAATAGCAAAGAGGCAGAATCAGGGACTAAGATATAGATCTCTGATAATTGAGTTTTCCTGCTGAAACTTCCAAGATGTCTCAGGCAGAAGATACTTCCAATGAGCCAGTGAGGGCAGAGGCCAGTAATGTCTGTTTACCTTTAAAAGGACTACTCACTAGGCATGAGCTCAACTGGAAAATTAGAATAATATCAGAGGTTCCCCAGGCAATTGAGAGAGGTCCTTTTATTTATTTATTTATTTATTTATTTTTTAACGTTTATTTAATTTTGAGAGTGAGTGACAGAGCAGGAGTAGGGGAGGAGCCGAGAGAGGGAGACACAGAATCCAAAGCAGGCTCCTGGCTCTGAGCTGTCAGCACAGAGCTAGACGCGGGGCTGGAACCCAGGAACCGTGAGATCACGACCTGAGCTGAAGTCCACCGCTTAACCAACTGAGCCACCCAGGTGCCCTTGAGAGAAAGCCCCTTTTAAAGGGCATCTTGGGGCATCTTGGTGGCTCAGTGAGTTGAGCATCCAACTCTTGGTTTCTGCTCAGGTCATGATCTCACACTTCCGTGAGTTAGAGCCCCATGTTAGGCTCTGTGCCAGCAATGTGGACCCTGCTTGGGATTCTCTCTCTGTCTCTCCTCCTCTTGTGCTCACTCAATCTCTCAAAATAAATGAATAAAGTGAAAAAAAAAGTCTTAAAAAAGAGAGAAGATAAAATTATGACTCATATAAATATAAATGAACACATGTCAAACATTTTATTTAACTTCTTAATTAATGAGGGAACCAGTAAGATATTACAGCCAGTTCGAAGGAGAAACCTCAAAATCCATGCAGTTATAGGGAATAAAGAATTTTGAAACAAATTTACATCCATGTAAAATGAGTCAATCCAAACAGAAATAATAAATTGCACTTCACCAAATATGCATTTTCCTGGATAAGAATTGTTATATTATCACTTTTTCTACAACTTACAGAGTTGTGAAATAGCTCAAAGACAATGAAAGGCAAGGAAGACATGGCTAGATGAGCTAGACAAGACACACACTAATATATTTTTTTCCATTTCAAAGTCTCACAATTTCTCTGGATGCCCTATAGTCCAGGGTCTCTCTAGACACCTCAGACTGAAAATCCTCAGATAACAGGCTGTGCCTCTGAATCTCTTATTTTTCGGTCTCCCTCCTCCAATTCAGCATCCTGATTCAAACATTCCTTGCTAATAATGTTTTACCTTCTGTGACCCAATTAGTGACTCTAAGACACCATAATGCCCTACTGGCACCATGAACACACTGTCATGGATAGGGTTTGTGCTAAGCATTTCACATGCATTGTCTTACTTAGCTTCACAATGACTTAAGATAATTACTATTATCCCTATTCATAAATCCAGAAAGCAAGGCTCAAGACCTTTTGTAGATGGTCTGAAACCTTTTGTTAACAATGGCAGAGGTGAAATTCAAATCTGTCAACTTTTGATGCTTTTAACTAAGACTCAATAGCATCTCATAGACCCCTCTGATTCCTACATCATTACTTCATTATCTTTTCTTTGAATTACTTCAGGTTTACTCTGCTCTTCTTCTTCTAGTTAAGGTAGAGGCTTGGGTCATTGTTTTAGACTTCTCATAATATAAGCAGTTAAAGCTATAAATTTCCTTCTAAGCACTGCTTTAGTTGGATCCCTAAAATTTGATATGTTGTATTTTTACTATCATTTAGTTCAAAATATTTTCCAATTTTTTTGGTGATTTTTTGGCTCTGACTCATGAAATATTTAGAAGTGTGTTGTTTTATTTCCAGATATTTGGGGATTTCCTAGATATCACATTGTTATTAATTTATCAGTTGGATGTTATTCTGTTTTATTTCTAATTTGTGGATATTTTTAACTGAAATAATATGGTGTGTTCTTTGACAGTAAAATAGTTAAATATTTAAATATTTATTTATACCTGCTTTCTGGCCTAGACTGTGGGCTAGCTTGGTGATTGTACCACTTGCACTTGAAAAAGGTGTTCACTGCAGTTGTTGGATGTGGTGTGCTATAAATGTCAATTATATCAAAGTGGTAGATAGTGTTGTTCAGATTTATGTCTATTAAATTGTTGTCTGATTTTCTATCAGTTGTAAAGAGAAGTATCTGATTCTTATGCTATGATTTTGGAATTGTCTATTTCTCCCTTTAATATTTAAATTTTTTTCCTCCTGTATTTTGAGGCTCTTTCACTAAGGTTGACACACATTTAAGAGTTTTATGTTTTTCTGATAGATCGTCACCATTACCATTATTAAATATCTCTGGATCACTAGTAATACTGTTTCATAGAGTCTACTTTATCTGATATTTAAAAAGCCACCCATTCTTCTTATGCTTACTGTTTCCATGGCATATCTTTTTTCATCTACTTACTTTCAACTATCTTTGTTTTTATATTTAAAGTAGGACTCTTTTATGGGCACCTGGGTAGCTCAGTTGGCTGAGGAACTGACTGTTGATTTCAGTTCAGGTCATGACGCAGGTTCATGGAATCGAGCCCACATTAGGTTCTGTGCTGAGCATGGAGCCTGCTTAAGATTCTCTTTCTCTCTTTCCCTCTGCCCCTCACCTCTGCTGAAATGTGTGCTATCTCTCTCTCATAGATAGATAGATGATAGATAGATAGATAGATAGATAGAGTGGGCCTTTTTTAAGTAGATAGTTGGTTGTGATTTTTAAAAATCTATTTTTTCAATATCTACTCTGAGTGTTTAGAACATGACCTTTAATGTAGTCATTGATATGGTTGCATTCATATCTGCCTTCTCATTACTTATTTTCTATTTGTATCCTCTGACTTTTGTTCGTTTGTTTGTTCTCTCTTTATGGCCTTTTTTGGGATTATTTGAAAATCTTAGTATTCTATCTCAATTTTTCAGTTGACTCACTGGCTATATTTTTATTATTCTGGGAGTTGCTCTACCTATAACAGCAGATGTATCATTTCTGAAATGATTAGAGTTGGTATTATATTGCTTCATTAAAAACTTCAAAAAATTTCATCATTTACATCCTTAAACATTTCCATTTTAAATAATTTTTATATTCATCACATCTGTATATATATGTGTGTGTGTGAGAGAGAGAACCCACTTGCCAAATTTACTTTTTCTTTAAACACCTTTTAAAGATCTTAAAATTGTTCATAGAATTACCATATGTAAGATCTCTCTTCATTTTTGAAGTCAAGTTTTCCTCGTGCTATCATTTCCCTTCAGCCTAAAGAACTTTTTTTTTTGAGCATTTCTGGTACACTAGGTAAGTTAGCAGAAATACTCCTAGTTTTGCTTTATCTGCAAAGTCTTTATTTCACCTTTATTCCTGAAATATATTTACTGGATACTTAATTCTAGATTACAGGTTTTATTCCTTTAAGCATTTAAAATTATATCTGTGTTTTGTTGTGTCAGTCGTTATGTAAATCTATGTAAATTTTTTAGTCTCTGTGTTTTTGTTTTAATTCTTTTTAAAAAAATATTTATTTATTTTTAGGAGAACACAAGCTGGGGAGGGGTGGAGGGAAGGGACAAAGGATCTGAAGCGTACTCTGCACTGACAAGTTGACAGCAGCAAGCCCAATGTGGGGCTCAAACTCATAAATCCCAAGATCATGACCTGAGCTGAAGTCAGACACTCAACCAACGGAGCCACCCAGGCACCCCAAGTATCTGTGGTTTCTGATAAGAAATCCATGACCATATGGATCACAACTCCTGCATGCAATATCTTTTTTCTCTAGCTGTGCCCCCTAAGACTTTCTGAGCTTTGAATTTCTTCAGTTTGATTATAATGGATGTAGGAAAGATTTTCTTTGAATTTATTTTGTTTAGTATTCACTGAACTTCTAAAATTTGTTAGTTTATGTGTTTGGGAAGTTTTCAAATTTGGGAAATTTGACATTTGTTCACATGTTATTTTTCACTTCAGTCTTTTTCTCTTCTTTCGGGATTCTAACTACATGCATATTTAATCTTTTGAATTTTTCTATAAGTTCTGAGACTGTGTTATTTTTTTAAATTTAAAATTTTTTTTTTAATTTCTGAGAGAGAGAGAGACAGTGTGAGTAGGGGAGGGTCAGAGAGAGAGGGAGATACAGAATCTGAAACAAGCTCCAGGCTCTGAGCTGGCAGTCAGCACAGAGCCCGACGCAGGGCTTGAACCCACCAACCATGAGATCATGACCTGAGCCGAAGTTGGATGCTTAACCGACTGAGCCACCCAGGCACCCCAAGACTGTGTTATTTTTATTTTAATCATTTTTCTCTCTTTTCTTCAAGTTGAATAATCTCTATTGAACTATCTTCAACCTTACTGACATTGTCACTATTATGTCTATGTACTATTGAGTCAAACCAGTGAATTTGTTTAAAAAATTACATATTTTGTTTAAAATTTCTATTTTTTCCTGGTTTCTATTACTTAGATGAGATATCTTTTCATTCTTTTCAGGTATGCTCTATCTTATACCTCATGGAGTATTATTATAATATGTGCTTTCAAATTTTGTCTGTGAATTCCGAAATCTGGGTCATCTAAGGATTAGCGTATGGTGACTATATTATCCCTTGGAGAATTAATCCTATTTTCCTGGTTCTTTGCATATTGTGTGATTTTGGACTGTATCCTCCACATTTTGAATATTAAGTTGTATAGAATCTATGTATTGTTATAATCACCTGGTGAAAGTTGATACTTCCCCTCTCTGGGCAGTGTTTCACACCCTGGCTCGGTTCTCAAAGCTTGTACTATGCTGGTTTGGGTCTATCTCACTCGTGTATGGTTTATGGGTTAGGCTGGGATTTGTGTAAGTGGTTCAAGTCTCAGTTCAATTCAGGCTTGTCTTTACTGTGCTGGTTTGGGTTGTTCCTGCACGTGTGTGGTCTAAGGATTCGTCTGAGCCTTGTGCGGTTTCTTACACTAAATTCAGGACTCTTCAGCTTCAGTCCCTCTGAGATCTCTACTTCACCCTTTGGCCTGCAGGAGCTCCTTTCCAAGGTTGCTCTGGCAGCTGGTGAGATAAGTTTCTATCAGATCTTCAGCTGTCACTGCCAGGACTGAGGCCTACCCTTAGGGCAAATCCACTAGGGAAAGGAGAAGGTAAAATGGAGATCACTTCCACATGGTTTGTCTCCCCTCCACAATTCTCCAGGTACTGTTTACTGTGCAGAGTTCTCAGGTAGTTGGGATTTTTTGTTTTTTTGTTTATAGTTAATAGTTGTTATCAGCAAGAAGGATGAGCTACCATGGGCTTCTACCACCATAACAGTATTAGAACTTCCTCCAACACTATATTTTTTCCCAACACTATTCCTTAAAGAAAAATACACTATAAATGTTCATAGAAAGAAAATTGTTTTAAAAATCATGGTAATCAGGGGTCCCTGAGTGGCTCAGTCGGTTAAGCATCCGACTTCGGCTCAGGTCATGATCTCATGGTTCTGTGGGTTCGAGCCCTGCGTGGGGCTCTGTGCTTACAGCTAGCTCAGAGCCTGGAGCTTGTTTCAGATTCTGTGTCTCCCTCTCTCTGACCCTCCCCTGCTCATGCTGGGAGCTCTCTCTCTCTCATAAAATAAATAAAACATTTAAAAAAAAAACATGGTAATCCCTAAAAGGGTAATTATTCAGGTCAGTGTACAGAATGATGTAGCCTTATTCTTAGCATTCAGTATAGTCTATGAGATGATGTTAAGTGAAATATATATATCACAGACCTATGAATCACTGTAAGAGAATACACACACATAAACATGAACACGTGTAAATGTATCACCGAAGTTCTGGTAAGAACCATACCAGTTAAGAGTGGTTAGATGGGAGACATATAGGTATATTCATTGTTATTAGGTGTATAATTGTATTGTTTCACGTGTTTTAAAGTAACATATACCTATTCTACAAATTTAGAGAAACCAAAATTATCAAAAACTAAATTTAAAATGTAATTTGAAGTAGATAAAACAAAAATTTCAAACAGTGTTTTAAATTATCTATGAAGTTCCTTAAAATCTGACATTCTGTACTGATTTTAACACGTACTCAATAAAGTTTTTATTATTATTGAATGATTAGGAGAGAATTTTTGTAAAGCACTAGACTAAAATTTAGAAGACCTGTGTTCTACCCTGGAGTAGCCTTGATCAAGTCACTTATACAATCTTGGACTTCAGTTTTCTCACCTGTAAATTGAGAGACTCTGAATTTTTCTCATCTCCTAGGTCCCCTCCTGCTCCAAAATTTTATTGGACCCTATATAATAGCAGGCAATGCTTGGGTATAGGGAAAATAAAGACAGCTCTCAGCTCCTAGAACTAATCTGAAATCATCACTCCTCTGGGAACTGCAAACCAGCCAACTACACTGAAATCCTTGGTTGTGGACCCATGGTCCACATAAGACAAATTTGTAACTGCCTTCTCTAAAAAGAAAATGACTCTGTTGACAAGGAATTCACAGTTATCAAGCTGTTGTGTTACTACCCAGGTAAATAATGATTTAGTTTTCTAGTTAGGAAAAATTTAGAAGGGTGGGATGGGAGAGAATGAGGTGTCAGTATGTGAATGGAAGAATTTTGCATTTGTTTGATGCAATGTAGTTGACTTTTTTCCTGTTATTATTAAATCCTATGTCTTTTCATTAATCCCCGTATTTATAATATGTGGTTAGAGGAATTAGTTGGATACAATCATATATAATACAAAGAAGTTTACATCACATTATAATCATATATATGCTAGTCCCTTTTTGCTGACAGCTAAGATTCACTATACTTTCTCCCAAGTAAGTAATTTAGTGGAAAGAACACAGAATTTAATCAACAAAGATCTGGATTTTAGATCTTGGTCTTTCTTTTACCCACTATATGACTTTAATCATTTATTCTCTTTGGGTCCATGTTTATCTTGCTTGTCCATCTGTAAAGTGTTCTGGAAATACTTCATCTGTCTATCTCACTGTGAGGTGCAAATAAGATTACACATGTGAAAGCCCTTTGCTAGTTTTGGCAGGTGTCATTAAGTGAGACTAAAATTGTGGTCTGTGAGCCTCATGGGCTCAAACATAGGGAGGTTTGATACATGGAGCCCGTAGCTGACCCATTCAGGCTTCTTGAGAGCAAGGTCATTTATCTCTTCCTCATCCTTCTGCACCTGGTGCAAATCCCAGCCCACACTATGGTTCTCCAAGTGCAGTCCCTGGACCTGCAGAGTCAGCATCACCTGGGAACTTATTGGATACACACATTTTTGCGCCTCTTCCAAGACCCATTGAAGCAGAAAGTGGGTATGGAGCCTTGATATGTTTGAAAAAGCCCTCCAAATGATTCTGATATATGCTAAAGCTGGTAAACCACACCTGGATGGAATCCTTTCGACTGATTCCAGGAGACACATCCTGGATAGAGGGGGAGGTCTTGCTCATTTCACTCGAGTGGGTGTTGCACTGGCTTCCCTGACTTCTCACTTGCCTCTAGAGGCCCATAGCAGTCTTTTTCTTTTCTTTTCTTTTTTTAAATTGCAGGCTTCGTGTGCTCTCTTTTTTTCTGTCTCCAAAGAATTTCATTTTATCTTATTTTCAGACTTCTTAACATTTCTATCACCAAAGAAATGGTTTTTTCCTCTTCACCTCTACCTGTCCTTCTATAAATTAAGAAGAAAACTACAACTGGCAAAATCCTCAGTGCACAATATTTTGAACGAATGTGGCTGAGTATGTTTAGCATTTATGTGAGCCTAGATCCTATCCATTGTCTGAGATCAGACAAGGATACCAGCTATTTTTGATATCTCAGCCAACTATGTCAGAGACAAGGAGACTGTCTTAGTGAGGAATGAGCCACTGAACAACTGCTTACATGCATCTTTGGAGACTAGTACTTTGGAGTTTCCTTTGGAATAAAAATGTAGCCTCTTCAATAGTACAAATGTGTATGTGTGTGTGTGTGTGTGCATGTGTGTGTGCGTGTGTGTGTGTGTGTAACTGGGACTAGGAGACTGGCTTACAGGGAGGGAGGACAGGAGCAGGAGGAAGCAACAACACCTGACAACCCAGCCTTGCAAAGTAAATGCAGATCCTCAGCATCTCGTTTGCTCATTTTCATTGGTGTTTCCACCACTGCTTGGCCTCCTGCCATTATTTTGCACTCAGATTTCTGATGGTTTATGCGACAAGGATATTGTGCTTGTTAATTCGCAAAGCCCTTTCACTTATTGTGTTGTAGAGGACCCGAAGTCTCACTGTATCAAACGGTAACTCTCGTCTTTAATACTCTTTTGAAAAAAAGGAAGTGTGTGATTTGCTGAAAACTATTTCAGCTACCCTAGCTGGGTTGGGATAACCCACGGAGCAAGGACTAAGGCAAAAGTGTCCAGCAGGGGCATTCTGTATTAGATAATATTTAACCAACCTGCTAATCAAATCTTCATGATTAGTGGAGATTGAAGATGAAAACAAGACAGCAGTAGACTTGCAATACACACACAAACACGCACAAGCACACACATGCATACAGCATAGAGAGAAAGAGGAGATACCAGAGCAGATAGAACTAAAATGCAACTACTATTCCATTAAAAATAAACTTACATCTCTCATGATCATCCAAGCCTGTCTCTGTCCCTTGCAGTATAAAAAGCAAGATGAACACATAAATGTTACTCATTTTTTGATATGTAATGACTGTACAGAAATTTAAAATCTACAAAGCAGTTTCATTTCTTAATTTAATTGCATTTTTTTTTTTTGAGAGAAAGAGAGAGAGCGTGCAAATGGGGGAGGGGCAGAAGGAGAGGGTGAGACAGAATCTTAAGCTAACTCCATGCTGGATGTGTAGCCTGATGTGGGGCAGGGCTCAATCTCAAGAACTGGAGACCATGGCCCGAGCTGAAATCAAGAGTCAGATGCTTAACCAACTGAGCCACCCAGGCACCCCTACTAAGTGGTTTCAAATATTGCATTTCATTTTATTCTCAAAAACCCCATTGGGGTTAGATATTTTTATCATAATCTCCAATTTTTAGATCTATAGTTTTCAAAATGTGAGATGTGATTTTCGCTTAGGTCATAACCTCGAGGTTTGTGAGTTCTAGCCTCGCATCGGGCTCTGTGCTGACAGTGTGGAGCCTGCTTGGGATTCTCTCTCTCAAAATAAATAAATTTTTTAAAAAATTACAAAATAAAAAACAAGTATGATAACAATAATATATTTATTCAGGTTTTACTATGGGCTTAGGTAATATTTTATGTATTTTATACATATTAGTAGTGAATTTATTATACTTATTAATTTACTTAATCTTCACATTAAATTCTATAAGACGAGTATCTCATATGATTTTTTAAGAATAATTCTCTCCACCCTCATCCCTATTGGTTGGTCTTCTGGCATCATTAACATGACAGCTGATTGAAAGATTAATGATTCTCACTTTATGCTCTATTCCTAATATCATAGGGAAAATGTAAATTTCAAGATTTATTTATTATATTATTTTTAAGTAATCTATGACATTTAATACTGACTGAACAAATATTTATTGGCATAGCTAATATATAGCAGATATTATGGTGGACACTCAGGATAACCTTGGTGAGCAGAAAAGACAATTGAAGACTACTCAGGCCTTGCTTATAGTTTTGTTTGGGGAGGGGAGTAGACATATTCAAATGATCACACACTATATGTAACTGTACAGCTATAATAATTTTTATTTTAAAAAACCCACATGGGTCATAAGAATGTAACTCAGTTTACACTGGGGCCAAGAAAAGGAGAGCAGTCTTTCCTGAGAAACTGAGGTGTTGGCTGAGATCGATATAAAGGAGGAGTAAGAGCTGACTAGGTGAAGGTGGGGGTTCAGGGGGTAAGAGGAGGGTTAAAGCAGAGGAAAGAGCACTTACAAAGGCCCTGGGGGAGGAAGGAACATGGCACTCGGTGGACTGAAAGATGGCCAAAATGACCAGCATGGCTTGGGGGCAAATGCAGGTAAAGGGAGGAAATTGGTAGAATATAAATTAGGAGTTTGGAGATGTACAGAAAGATCATGTGAGGTGACACCCTGAGCATGAGCTAAGGATTTTGGTCTTTTAACAGTGGGTGACAAAAGAGACATGATCAGATTTGTATTTTGAAAGCTTCCTTTGGGTAGCTATATGACAAAATTTTTCTTTCTTATTTAAGATAAGCTTCCTGTTCATCTTCCCAAGTTATCACAGTTCCTTTTTTGTTAAGAAGATAAACATTTTAAGAAAGCACTAAGACAAGATTCTGCTCCTTCTAATGAATGTAAACCATTTTCCTTTATCTTGTTTTTAGTCTTCTATATTAAGAATGTTTTCTCATTTCCTTTTATATCTCCTGCAACACAAAGCTTAGATCTTATTTTGGCTTTCCTAATTTCACCATCCACATCTTATAAAATCATGTGCCTCCATAATTATGTCATCTATTTTTTATTTCTTTTTCTATGAGCATATAGTGAAAATCAGACTGACTTCATTTTAGCCAATAGAATATCCAAGAAAAATTAGTAAGTAGGCCAAATCTTGTGTGTACCACCCCTCATCTCCAGTGATGGCATTTTCCCCTCCCATTCATGCCTCTCAGCCTCTCATACTTCCAGATCTGAATGCCTCCCTAGATTTGTGTTTGTCTTGTTTTCACATCAGCTCACTTGCCTTCCATAAGATGCAGAATCATATTTACTCTCAATGACTAGAGGACACAGATGTTGAGACAACACATCATAAAGGCTATATGCCCTGGTATACAAATTTTCAGGACAGGTCAAGATTTGGCAGAATCTGACCAACTTTGTTTTTGAAAAATTTATGAATAAATGGGCAAGTCCCTGGAGAAAAGGAAGACAGTGTCTGGGCTTTAGTTCTGCCTCTTGTAGGGTTATGTGACCCCAGGTAAGTCACTTCATCTCAATGACCCTCATTTGCTCATTTGCTGAACTCTTGGTCTCTTCTCAAGTGTAGAGCAACAACTGTGATCGTGTATGTCTGTTTTGTTGGCTAATCTGACCTCTTCCAGAAGTACCCCTCTTGTCCTGGAATTATATAAGTTCAGCAGCTAATACATCTATAAAAGCAGGGTTACTAATGAGAACACATAGTCAGGGTAAAGATACTTGGAAAAGGTCCTACTAAACCAACCTAGAGAGTGTCTATTTTGTATTAAAACTGGGGAAAGGATAAAGTTTTACATTAAAATCATTATTCAGTGTCGGTTTATGTTAATTTAAAAGCAGCAATCCTTATTATCCTCTCAGGATCACATGTTGTAAGTTTTATTTTTACCATGTCTTATCTTTGCTGTTGTATTTTTAGCCTTTGGCTTCAGTGGTGCCCTTCATCAAGATGTGTGAAGACACAAATACTCCCATTTGGGAACACGCAGTGCTACATCCTTCTTGGTAGTTTTCAGTAAAAATAGTTTCTCTTGAAAAACATTATGGATAAAAATGTAAAAACCTAGCAGCCAGTGGCCCCTTTAACAAACAACATAACAACTTTTGTGTGCTGAAAGACAAATGCAAAGTAAGATCTGGAGGAGCTGCGTGCAGGTGCATTTGAAGGTCACCCTCCATTGAAGGTCAAGAGTGTACAGAAGGGAAACATCACTGAAAGGTCCCACCTGAGAAGAAATACAACTAATTTTGAGTTTTCTAGATCAACTCTTTGTGCGTACAATACACAGAGGAAATTCTCTCAACTTACCTCAAGTAATGAGAAAGTTTAACAGGTGGCTAGAGATAGGGCAAAAATCAAGAAAGATTCCTCACAGGCATCCAGGAACATAATCACAGCCAGGCCTCACAATAACTGGAACCAGGTCCAAGGGCCTCCTGGGCCCATAGGAATTAAAGCCATGCTGTGCTCCATAAGTAATGTCTACTGCTTTATCATCTACTACCACCAGTTGCCCTCAACCTCTTCTTTCTTTTTCAATGTCTATTTATAATTTCTACTTCCCCTTACCTCTGGTTTATACCTAGACCACTATGACTTTTCTAAATTCTTTTTCATTTCCTGTTTCTACTGATTAATTCCTCATTCTCAATTCATTTTCCCTATTAAAATTTCTAAGAGAAGAATCACATTGGCCTGTTTCATCTTTTCTTGCAGAGCTGTGTCTTGGTTGCTGGACCATTCATGGACTGACTGACCTTGAGTCAACTATCACACTGGTTCAATTTGCTGTGACTAGAGGAAGAATCATACAAGTCACATAATTAATTAAAAAAACACAACAGCCTAAGAGGCAGGGCAGAGGCTATTCCCCTTAGAAGGATAATGAATATGACTGATAACATCACAACTAGTGTTTCTAATACAGAGATATTTTGGGGACATGAAATGGGCCATACTTACTTGCCACTTGAAATTAAGAAGAGAACAAAGCCTATAATTGGTACAATAAATGGCAGCTGTTGGAAAGAGATGGAGTTAGGTAAAGTGATCAATTGGAAGAGAAGGTTCAACTGAAAAGAAGACTCCAGAAACAGTCACTCAGGGGGAAAGATGGAAGCAAAGAATGGGGAGAGAAAGAGTCAGAATCAGGATAGGCAGTGGCCAGGATGATGGGATTGGGGGATCAGGTTTGTGGAGGAGCTGAGTAGGAGGGAAGGGAGCGTCTAAGTTTCTAGTGAGGGGTGAGTGATCTAAGATATAAAAGAATCACGCAGAAGTTATAACCATTGCCACTGCCTTTCAAAATTCAAATTAAAGGTCTGAAAATATTAAGTGTTGAGAGTGTCAAGCAACAGAAACTGTCCGACACTGTTGGCAGGAGTTAAAGTGGTGTCAGCACTTAGTGAAACAATTTGGTCTGAACTAGTAAAGTGGAAGATGCATATACTCATGGCCCAGGAATTCCACCTCTAGGTACGGACATAACCTGGAGAAACTCAGGTGTTTGTGCTCCAGGATACATTTTCAAGAATGTTTATAGCAGCATTGCTCCTAAATGCCAAAAACTAAAAACTGCCTGAGTACCCACCAACAATAGAATGGATAAATTTTGGTATGGACACATAGTGAATGTAATGAATATAATGAAAATGAATGAACTTCAGCGATGTACAACAACATGTATGAATCTTACAAACCTAGCTTAGTAAAAGGAGCCAGAGACAAGAGAATATATATCTGTATACCTTCATTTATAGAAGTTTTAAGTTGATAAAACCAATCTATTATGTTTGGGGGACATACATTTAAATGGTACAAGAAAAAAGAGAATAACTTTATCTTAATATTAAAAAATTGCTTGGTGCCAGAGTGTGACAGAAGATGGTAGAAGAGTGTACAGTAAGCTGGAGAAGGTTTGAAGAGAAGTATTTCTTTGTGGTTTTGATTTGTATTTCTCACTCTGATGATGAGTGATGTTGAGCATCTTTTCATGTGTCTGTTAGCCATCTGGATGTCTTCTTTGGAAAAGTGTCTGTTCATGTCTTTTGCCCATTTCCTTACTGGATTATTTGTTTTTTGGGTGTTGAGTTTGATAAGTTCTTTATAGGTTTTGGATACTAAGTTTTTATCCAATATGTCATTTGCACATATCTTCTCCCCATTCATTGGTTGCCTTTTTGTTTTGCTGATTATTTCCTTCACTGTGCCGAAGCTTTTTTATATTGAGGTCCCAATAGTTATTTTGCTTTTATTTCCCTTGCCTCCTGTGACATGGCTAGTAAGAAGTTGCTGAGGCTGAGGTCAAAGAGGTTGCTGCCTGATTGATCCTCTAAAATCTTGATAGTTTCCTGTCTCACATTTATGTCTTTCATCCATTTTGAATTTATTTTCGTGTATGATGTAGGAAAGTGGTCAAGTTTCATTCTTCTGCATGTCACTCTCCAGTTTTCCCAGCACTATTTATTGAAGAGACTCTCTTTTTCCAATTGGGTACTCTTTCCTGATTTGTCAAGGATTGGTTGGCCATACATTTGTGGATCCATTTCTGGATTCTCTTTTCTGTTCCATTGATCTATGAGGGTTTTTTTTTTTTTTTTTGCTTGTTGTTTGTGTGTGTGTGTGAGTGTGTGCGTGTGTGTGTGTGTGTGTGGCAGTATCATACCTTCTTGATGGTTACAGCTTTGTAATACAGCCTAATCCAGAACTGTGATGCCTCTAGCTTTGGTTTTCCTTTTCAGAATTGCTTTGGCTACTTGAAGTCTCTTGTGGATCCATGCAGATTTTAGAATTGTTTGTTCTAACTCTGTGAAGAATGCTGGTGTTAATTTTGATAGGGATTGCAATGAATGTGTACATTGCTTTGAGTAGTATAGACATTTTAACAATATTTGTTCTCCTGATACATGAGCGTGGGATTTTTAAAATTTCTTTGTGTCTTTTTCAATTTCTTTCATAAGCTTTCTATAGTTTCCAGCATACAGATCTTATACCTCTTCAGTTAGGTTTATTGCTATGTATCTTATGGTTTTGGGTACAATTATAAATGGGATCAATTCCTTGATTTCTTTTTCTGCTGCTTCATTATTGGCATATAGAAAGGCAACCAATTTATGTATGTTGATTTTTATTCAGTGACTTTGCTGAATTCCCATATCAATTCTAGTAGTTTTTTGGTGGAGTCTTTTGGGATTCTGATGTAGAGTATCATGTCATCTGCAAAGAGTGAAAGTTTGACTTCTTTTTTTTTGCCAATTTGTATGCCTTTTATTTCTTTTTGTTTTCTGATTGATGAGCTAGGACTTCCAGTACTATGTTGAACAACAGTGGTGAGACTGGACATCACTGTCATGTTCCTGACCTTAGGGGGAAACTCACAGGTTTTTCCCCATTGAGGATATTAGCTGTGGGTCTTTCATACATGACCTTTATGGTTTTGAGGTACAGTATATTCCTTCTATCTCTACCTTCTTGAGGGTTTTTATCAAGAAAGGATGCTGTATTTTGTCAAGTGCTTTTTCTGCATCTATTGAGAGGATCATAAGGTTCTTGTCATTTTTTTATTAATGTAGTGTATTGCATTGATTTATTTATGCATATTGAACCAGCCCCGTAGCTCAGGAATAAATCCCACTTGATCATGGCAAATAATTCTTTTAATGTATTGTTGAATTTGATTTGTTAGTATCTTGTTGAGAATTTTTGCATCTAAGTTCATCAAGGATATTGGCCTGTAATTCTCCTTTTTAGTGTGGTCTTTGTCTGCTTTTGGAATCAAGGTAATGCTGGCCTCATAGAATGAGTTTGGAAGCTTTCCTTCCATTTCTTTTTTTGGAACAGTTTGAGAAGAATAGATATTAACTCTTCTTTAAATGTCTGGTAGGATTCCCCTGGAAAGCCCACTAGCCCAGGGCTCTTGTTTGGGAGAAAGTTTTTCACCTTTTTAATTATTTGTTTATTTTTAATTATTTTAACTTTATTTTTTAAATTGAAGTATAATTATCTTATAATATTAGTTTCTGGTGTACAACATATTGAATCAACAACTCCATACACTACTTACTACTCACCATAATGAGTGAAGTCACCGTCTGTCACCATGCAACATTGGGTCTTCTCCTTTTACTTCCTGATGAATTTTTTAAATTTGGTGAGCAAAGTTTGCAAGTAAAAATCCTTTTCTCTTCACAATTCATTCGTGTCTGTGTCTTCCTTTCACAGTTATGGTAGTATGAAGAAAAGCAAAGAAGTAATTATTGTAAAAGTCAGGATTACTTTTAGTGGACAGAGTGGGTTGTGTTTAGAAAAAGCAAGTGTGAGGCTGCCAGCATGTTGTCCATATTCAATTTCTTGACCCGGATGGTGCTTAAATGAGTGATTGCCTTGTAATAATTGTTTGGAGACAGTTCTCTATGGGTCTCTCACATTTATATATGTCTTGTGAATGGAGGCACTGACAGATTTTGCTTCAGACTCTATCTTCCAAAATAACCACGTAGAGGACTCCTTTGGAAGATTAGGGAAGTATCTCTCCCTGGACCAGTGGGCAGGTTTGTTTGAAGTTCGTCATACAAAGATAAAATTTCTTTTCAGAACAAAAGACAGGCAAACAGATTGAGGCTGAGGTTGCTGGGTTGTTTTTTTTTTTTAATGTTTGTTTATTTTATTTTATTTTTTAAGGAAAGAGATCAATTTTTTTTTATAAATAGTTTATTGTCAAATTAGTTTCCACATAACACTCAGTGCTCATCCCCACAAGTGTCCTCCTCCATGCCCATCCCCCCCTCCCCCCACATCCATCAGTCCTCAGTTTTTGTCAGCATTCAAGAGTCTCTCATGGTTTGCTTCTCTCCCAGGGAGAGGACATCCAGATGGCCAACAGACACATGAAACGATGTTCAGCATCCCTCCTCATCAGGGAAATACAAATCAAAACCACACTGAGATACCACCTCACGCCAGTCAGAGTGGCTAAAATGAGCAAATCAGAGAACTCTAGATGCTGGCGAGGATGTGGAGAAACGGGCACCCTCCTACACTGTTGGTGGGAATGTAAACTGGTACAGCCCCTCTGGAAAACAGTGTGGAGGTTCCTCAGGAAACTAACA